>NC_091628.1:40474112-40775241 GCF_027580195.1 Bos mutus | reverse complement strand
ATTTTAAGGCTAGAACTGTTTGATCTGGGCCTACCAGGCATTTCTTTCAGATTTAATGTCAAATTTTCTTTGAATAAGGTTCAACAAAAAAAGATGATTTATATGAATATCTACCGAAGTGAAAAGGATATAGTGAGTATCAAGTTGAAAGTGTTAGTCACTTGTGTCCAACTCTTTGTGACGCCATGGACTGTAGCCCATCAGGCTCCTCTGTCCATGAAATTCTCCAGGCAAGAATACTGAAGTGTGTTGCCATTTCCTTCTCCAGGGGATCTTCACAACCCAGTGATTGAACCAAGGTCTCCATAACTGCAGGCAGAGTCTTTACCATCTGAGACACCAGGGAAGTCCATGAGTATAAGGTAAAGGTAGTCTATGATCAAGAACACCATACTCAGGTGACAGGTTCAGTGCCAAAGTGACCAGTGTGAATCTTCTCTCCTAATTTATTGTCTTCTGGGGATATATCTGTTGATATTCTTGAAGAATTTTATTTTTCTGCAGCAAATTTGTCAGTTTGTTGTGAGATAAAACAACTATGATTCATCAGCATCTGAATTTTCTTACACAATCCATACACATGAAAAGTGAAATTCTTAGCCTTTTTGAAGTTTGTTGGATCATGTGACTTCTCTGGCTGAGGGACTATGGGGTGCAGTGACCTAAGTCATTTTCAGATCAAAGCATTGAAGCCTGGCACATGATCTTCTAGCTTTTCCCCTCATTCTCAAATGGAGATGAAAATCAAAGATTGCATAAGATTAAAGTAGCCTGAATCACAACCAATAGTATACAGTTCAGTTGTCAAAAATTTTTGTCTACACCTTTAAAAATAAGAGTTAAAAAGAAATAAATCTTTATTTCATAAAGCCACTGGGAATTGAGCCTGTATATTGGTACATAATGACTTCTCAGACTTTCTGTAATTTCAAGATCTCTATTCTTCCTCTTTAACCTTGGATGTAGAGGATATGAAGGACTGAACTAGTCTATTCACTTTTAAAACATTTCATCATAATCCCAATAACTCATTCCAATATCACTGCTATCGTGCCCATCCAAGGAAAAATGAAATATAAAGATTCAATCCAAATCATCTCAGATAGTAAGTGATTTTAAAATCAAGATGCTTGAAATACATCCAGAATTCAACTCAAATGAAAGAAAATTATATCTCCTGAAATCCAATAGAAGCTTCCAAAGAATGAAAATGAAGTGATAGTTGGTCAATAATACTTTATCATAAGCTCTTTTTAATGATGATGTCAACTTATTTAATAGTTTCTACCACCAGGTAAAGGCTTCCCAGTGGCACTAGTGGTCTCCAATGCAGGAGACCTAAGAGATATGGGGTTCAAATCTCTTGGTTTAGAAGATCTCCTGCAGGAGGACACAGCAACCCACTCCAGTACTCTTGCCTGGATTCCATGGACAGAAGAGCCTGGTGGGCTGCAGTCCATAAGGTCGCAAAGAAGTGGAAACTAGTGAAGCGATTTAGTACACATACACATGCTATCAGGTAAAGATCCTTGATAAGCTTCTGGCACATCAGTAGGTTTTAACTGCCTACTATCTTATGCTGAAATGAATCAAAATCAAGTTAAAGACCCACAGGTTAAGCTTCATATCCTCTATTCTACAGTTCACAGAAGAAATGAAAAATGAGGAAAACGTGCTTTAGCCTTTTACTATCACAGGTAGCACTGAAAGTAGCCCCAGATCTGGTAGTATAATCACTCACTTGTCATAACACTTGCTTACCTTTAGCATTCAAGTCTAACATTCAAGCCTGGTACATCAATTCGGGTATGAGTTTGGTTGATATTGTCCATCACCCTTGATAAAGAAAGGGATGTAGCTGTTTAGTAAACTGGGCATCATAATGTGCCATATGATTTCCCTGGTGTATGGACTGAATGTTTGTGTTGATGTGTTAAAAATCTTAACTCCCAATGTAACGATATTAGGAGGTAGGGAAGCCCACATGAATGGCATTAGTGCCCTTACACCAAGAAACACAAGAGCTCTCTCTACCCTGCCTCCCTTCTCTCTCTCTTTCTCTCTCTCTCTCTCTCTCTCTCTCTCTCTGTCACTGAGAAGATGTTCATCTGAAAAACAAGAAGTGTTTCTTCACTGAACATGGGATTTGCTGGCACCTTGATCTTGGACTTCTTACTCCCTAGAACTGTGAGTGGTTTGTTGTTTAAGCCACTCGGTCTCTGTGAATAAGTTATAGGAACCTGAGATATACCAGGAGGCTAAGACGCATGGCCACTATTGCATGGATAAGTATGCTTTAGCATCTTAAGAAACTCTTGAACTTTGTGAATCATCCAAGCTGCAGCTCACTCATTCCTACCCAAGGTGGGAAACACATACTATTTCTCCTCATGTGAAGAGTGGTAGCACTAAACTGCCCAGTCCCTGACTCATAACACCAGTGAACTCCTTTATCTTCTCTAGGAACATGGAATCACTGCATTAGCAGGCCATGGCCCAGCAGTAGAAACTGTGTCTTCATGATAAAAACAGGAACTAACTTCACTCCTCATTAGTACCACTGATGAGCATTTCTAGATAAGATGCTTGGTTAGTGAAAGGTAAGATCACTTGATTCCAACATGTAACACTGTATTGGGTGGCCAGGAATGCAGGCTTTTACCTTCAGAGGAGCCTCTTCTGTGCCTCTGTAGCTGCCACTAGATGAGTTTACCCCATGGTAGTTTACAGCATCATCATTTCTTTATTCTGGTTCTGCCTCCCTAATAGACTCCTAATTACCATTACCAAGGTCAACAACAATACTATGCATAGTCTGCTGCTGAAATAGAAGGCCAGGCCAGATAAACAACAGCTGGTCGATTCTTTAGTGAATTCTGAATTATGAAACTGGTAAATAGAAATATTTCTCTGCCTCCAAAAGGGGCAATTGTTCAACTTGACTTGAATCAACAGATTAATATATTTTAGATATGTGTTTGCCTTTCCTACCCCCAGGATCTTGGTCAGCAAGGGTTGGGAGGAGGGAGCTAGGACTAGAAAAATATTCAGAAAAATACTCATCCAAAGCCTCTCCGGAAGCCAAAACCCTCTTGTGGGGGTGACAGAGAACTACTTCAGCCAAAGTCCCTGGTAAGAAGGCTTTCAAATGGAGGGCTTGAGCTAAGAAAGCAGACATGTCTATGAACATGACTGACCTATAGATGTCATTGATTGTAACTCTCAGAAAACTGCACTATACTGTCTGTGCACCAACTTTGGTATGGGGAGAATAGCTGCTCCTCATGAAGACTGTTAGGGAAAGTCTTTAATTGCCTATGGTTAGGCTTGAAAGATCACACATAGAATTATAGTCTGGAGTCAGACTCCCTACAGGATACACTGTGTACCACAAACATCCAGTGTTTTGCTGCTGTTTAGTTGCTCAGTCATGTCCAACCCTTTGCAACCCCATGGACTGCAGCATGCCAGACTTCCCTGTCTTTCATCATCTCCTGGAGCTTGCTTTGCTGACAAACATCTGGATCATCAAAGCTTTGGCTTTTCCAGTAGTCATGCGTGGGTAGGAGAGATAGACCATAAAGAAGGCTGAGCACCAAAGAATTGATACTTTTGAACTGTGGTTCTGGAGATTCTTGAGAGTCCCTTGGAGAGCAAGGAGATCAAACCAGTCAAACCTAAAGGAAATCAAATCTGAATATTCATAGGTAGTACTTATGCTGAAGCCAAAGCTCTAATACTTCAGCCACTGGATGGGAAAAGCTGACACATTGGAAAAGACCCTGATGCTGGGAAATACTGAGGGCAAGAGGAGACAGGGAAAACAGAGAATGAGCTGATTTGATGGCATCACTGACTCATTGGACATAAGTTTGAGAAAACTCAAGGAGATAATGATGGACAGAGAATCCTGGTGTGCTGCAGTTCTTGGGGTTGCAAAGATTCATACATGACTTCACAATTGAACAACAGGAACAACAACAAGAAATATTTAATCCAATCATAAAGAATTAGTGGGTACCACTACAGCAAAGTGGCCATGAAAGAGTATATTTATAACTTGAGTTTCTACCTGGATATCTTTATTTACTCTGAGTCCAGTCTCAGTAGTCAATAGATCAAACTGGAAGGCATAGCTTGACAACAGGACATTGTAACAGGGACTCAGGTATCTCAGTATTGAGATTTTGGCTACGCCACCAGTTCACTTCAATCCAGTCGGCTCAGTCATGTCTGACTGTTTGAGACTCCATGGACTGCAGCATGCCACGCTTCCCTGTCCATCATCTACTCCTGGAGCTTGCTTAAACTCATGTCCATTGAGTTGGTGATGCATCCAACCATCTCATCCTCTGTTGTCCCCTTCTCCTCCTGCCTTCAATCTTTCCCAGCATCAAGGTTTTTCTCAATGAGTCAGTTCCTAGAGTCAGGTGGCCAAAGTATTGGAGTTTCAGCTTCAGCATTAGTCCTTCCAATGAATATTCAGGACTGATTTCCTTTAGGATTAACTGCTTGGATCTCCTTGTAGTCCAGGGGACTCTCAAGAGTCTTCTCCAACACCACAGTTCAAAAGCATCAGTTATTCGGCACTCAGTTTTATTTGTAGTCCAGCTCTCAGATGCATACATGACTACTGCAAAAACCATAGCTTTGGCTATACAGACCTTTGTCAGCAAAGTAAAGTCTCTGCTTTTTAATATATTGTCTAGGTTGGTCATAACTTTTCATCCAAGGAGCAAACGTCTTTAAATTCCATGACTGCAGTCAGCATCTGCAGTGATTTTGGAGCCCCAAAAAGTAGTCTTTCACTGTTTCCATTGTTTCCCCATCTATTTGCCATGAAGTAATGGGGACAGATGCCATGATCTTAGTTTTTTGAATGTTGAGTTTTAAGTCAACTTTTTCACTCTCCTCTTTCACTTTCATCAGGAGACTCTTTAGTTCTTCTTTGCTTTCTGCCGTAAAGGTGGTGTCATCTGTGTATCTGAGGTTATTGATATTTCTCCTGGTAATCTTGATTGGTTTGTGCTTTATCTAGCCTGGCATTTCACATGATGTACTCTGCATATAAGTTAAATAAGCAGGGTGACTATATACATCCTTTACATACACCTTTCCTAATTTGGAACCAGTCCGTTGTTCCATGTCCGGTTCTAACTGTTGCTTCCTGACCTGCATACAGATTTCTCAGGAGGCAGGTAAGATGGAAAACTTAGAAACAAAGATCACTGAGAGTATGATGGTACAGACCTGAGTTAGAAACTGGAGACCTATACTTAAGAAATGTACTAATTAATAATAGTAAAAGTAGGCATGATGGGTTTAGTCCAAATTGCTTCTTTAAGAAGAGAAGCAGTGGGCCTCCTTGGTGAACATTTGGTGCACTACACGTGGGTCTGTGAACCTATGGCCCCTCCTTTTTGGCTCAGTGGAGCATGGATGGAGTAACATAACAAGTGTTTGCTTTATCTCCATCTTGATGGCCTCTGTGACTGTCCATTCCAGTGACTTCAGACTCTGTTCTGTGTGTGTGCTAGTCATTCAGTTGTTTCTGATTCTTTGTGACCTGCATGGACTGTATCCTGCCAGGCTCCTCTGTCCACTGGATTCCCCAGGGGTTGAAACTAATGAATTCATTTATCATTTATTCAAACAAAGCATAACATTTAGGTAAAGAAGCAGTCTTTTGAAATACTGATAATCTGGATTTTATCTGCCTTTTTTAGTTACCCCCATTCACAGCTCTCTTTTTACTTCTTTTGCCTCCACAGTCTTTATTTCCCCAAACTTCAAAATTTTGCAGTGTAGAAAGAGTAAAGAGACAAGGTTTCCCTAATGGCAAACGAGAAGATAGTGCTCAGTTCAGTTCATTTCAGTTCAGTCGCTCAGTCGGTCCAACTCTTTGCTACCCCATGAATCGCAGCATGCCAGGCCTTTCTGTCCATCACCAACTCCTGGAGTTCACTCAAACTCATGTCCATCGAGTCGGTGATGCCATCCAGCCATCTCATCCTCTGTCATCCCCTTCTCCTCTTGCCCCGAATCCCTCCCAGCATCAAAGTCTTTTCCAATGAGTCAACTCTTCGTGTGAGGTGGCCAAAGTACTGGAGTTTCAGCTTTAGCATCATTCCTTCCAAAGAACATCCAGGACTGATCTCCTTTAGAATGGACTGGTTGGATCTCCTCGTAGTCCAAGGGACTCTCAAGAGTCTTCTCCAACACCACAGTTCAAAAGCATCAATTCTTGGGTGCTCAGCCTTCTTCACAGTTCAACTCTCACATCCATACATGACCACTGGAAAAACCATAGCCTTGACTAGACGGACCTTTGTTGGCAAAGCAATGTCTCTGCTTTTGAATATGCTATCTAGGTTGGTCATAACTTTTCTTCCAAGGAGTAAGTGTCTTTTAATTTCATGGCTGCAACCACCATCTGCAGTGATTTTGAAGCCCAAAAAAACAAAGTCTGACACCGTTTCCACTGTTTCCCCATCTATTTGCCATGAAGTGATGGGACCAGATGCCATGATCTTCTTTTTCTGAATGTTGAGCTTTAAGCCAACTTTTTCACTCTCCTCTTTCACTTTCATCAAGAGGCTCTTTAGTTTCTCTTCACTTTCTGCCATAAGGGTGGTGTCATTTGCATATCTGAGGTTATTGAGATTTCTCCTGGCAATCTTGATTCCAGCTTGTGCTTCTTCCAGCCCAGCGTTTCTCATGATGTACTCTGCATATAAGTTAAATAATCAGGATGACAACATACAACTCACCCTGTTTTAAATTTCTTAATTTATCAAATTCACAGAGTAACAGCACATTGATAATTATGATACCCATTGGTGCTCATAAATGATCCATTCACTCTTAACTGTTACATTAACCACAGGTGATAGTTATTAGATCATTTTAATTTATCTGAACACAGGAAAATGAAACCAAAACACATAGTTCACCTCATCTAAGAACAGTTGTTTTTCTGTTTCTTCATTTGGCTTCCCTCTTGTAAATCCCTTCTTAAAAGTCCTATCAACATCAAGTCTCAAATGGCATTAACCATTATTATATTTAGATAGCACCAGCATCTGGAATGTCCTGGTAACTGTATCTCACTGTCCTTTTTTATCTTTCTATAATTTGAAACCCATTTATTCTAGCTTTTACTAATCATGTTATTCCACCTAAGCTCTTTGCAAGAGAAAAAAACAATTATCTGGGCATTGTCATTGCCATGCCTTACTTTCCACATCCTCCAGAGGCATAAATTCATTATCTGATGCTGAATAAATCACACCTTCCAAATTTGATTTTATCTAATCTTTAAATATGAAAAGGATGACAATTCTTACTTTTCTATTTCATTTCTGATTCAGTAGTAATTGACCCACTTACTAGACTGAAGTCTATTTTCAATCAATTTATTCTTGGCCTTCTTTTAAAAGCAAGTAGTCTACAGCAAGTCAAATTTATGTTTGAATATAAAGAATATCACATGATATTTAAGAATGAATTATCTAAAGCTGAATAATCTGCATTTGAATTCAAAATTACTTAGCAACTTTATTCCTCAGCTATCTTATCTGTAAATGGAAATAAGCTCTTGCATAGAGTTGTGGTAAAGAGAACAGAGATGAGTATAAAGCAATTTACAGAGACCAGTACACATGATCTATAAGTCCCACAATTAAGTGAGATCCTTCTTGTGAAGCACATGGTTGGTGCTGCCACACAGAAAGCATGCAATGTATACTATATCCTATAATTAATGATAATAATGAGCAATTATAATCTGTTGATGACCACAAAAACATTTTTCTCAAAAGATGTTCTCAAGGTTAGTGATTAATTATATGAAGCAGTCATCACAGCTTTGATCCATGGTAGGTGTTCAATAATTGGCCACCATTCTCAGATTCTTGGTCTCTCCTTCTTCTTAATCCTTTTGTTCATAAATAAATATAATCCCTGCCTAGAAAAGCACACACTGCAGTCTGCAGTCATGTTTTGGAATTATAAAAATGAAAAAAAAAAAAAAACCCAATGCAAAATCTTGTCAAAAATCTCACAGAAATCTTCAACCAGGATTTATTCTTGTTTTAAAAGTATCTTATTAAGTTCTTTTGTGTTAAGTTGCTAAATCATGTCCAGCTCTTTATGGTCCCATGGACTGCAGCATGCTAGGACTTAGTTACTATAATACTAATGATGATAATGCTCAAAAGCTTTATTTACCTGATGCTTGAATTCATGTCGTTAATTCTAAGGAGATGACACCTTTTTAAAATAGGCTATTTTTAGGGCATTTTTAGGCCCACAGCAAAATTGAACCAAAATTTTCCACTTATACCTTTGCCTTATAACATCTTTATTTTAACATTACTAAAAAATCAAGTTTGACTAATATGAATCCCTCAGTCTATGTCTTTATCATCCAAAATACTGTCTTTATAATATTCTTTTTCTTTTTTATATTCTCTGAGACATTGATATAATGCTGTCTTTTAAAGTTTTCTCAAGTCCGTTTTCTTCCTCATCCTCTGAAGATCCTCCCTCAGTTACCCCTGATCATCATCCCTCTCAATTCATCTCTGACCTTTTACTCTCCAGCGTCTAAAGCTTTGCAATTTACATCTTGGTTCCTTCTCTTTTTATTTAATTTTCACTTCCAGCTTTTTTAAACAATTGGTATGTATTGACTGCCTCTATTTACAGTCACCAACTCTCAATTTCTCAAGAAACATTTGAAATATTTTGGCTTCTAAGAAAGTTGATTTCAAAAGTTGCCTGTTACCACTTCATCCTCAAACACTTGTTCTCTCAATTCTTCCTCTCCTTAGAACTCTTTTTCAGACTTGACCAATTCTTGAAACCATCAGAAACTGCTTAAGAAGAATGAAGCAACAAGGAAGCAACTATGTGTTCTGGGAACACATCCAAACTTATTCCCAGAAGTTATAGGAAACAGGCAAAAGATAAAAAAGGACAAGCAGGGAGGAAAAGCACTCACAAAATCAAAATCAGAACTAGAAAACAAAGTTTCGGCCATGAGATGTCACTCTCTAAATACTTATCATGTACAAAGGCAAGGGATCAAACTTCCCTTTAACCTGGTTATGTGTGCATGTGTGAAACTGGCATAATTAGCTCAAATCAACAAAGTCTGCAGTCATTACTAAGCTGGCTGTTTTTCCTCTCTGTAACTTCAATATTATTGATTAAAATACCAAATTAAAATGAATGGAAAGAGGCCTGTGAAAAAGGCTCCAAACAGCTGGAAATATGACAGTAGGTAGTCATCAAAAGAACAAAATCTTTAAATACTGTTCTTGGAAATATGAAAAATCATCCTGGCAGTAATTGATTATCAGCAATTGATAATTGTTAATATCAC
Organism: Bos mutus; assembly: GCF_027580195.1. NCBI lineage: Eukaryota > Metazoa > Chordata > Mammalia > Artiodactyla > Bovidae > Bos > Bos mutus. Next base: position 40,765,853 of record NC_091628.1, on the reverse strand, counting down.
ATGTAATCATCCAAATAAGTGCTTCATTTTGAAATTTTGTGGCAGGTTTAAATAGAACTAGGATAGTATGAATAGGGACAGACTTTGGTAATATAAGCAAAATTTTCTGAGCAAAAATAATGAGCCCATTGCAACAAAAATCAATCTTCATGTACTAAAGATAAATAAGGCCTTTTCCTCAGGCAGGAAAACCTGTCCATGGAATTTTCCAGGCAAGAATACTGGAGTGAGTTGCCATATCCTACACCGAGGATCTTTCCAACACAGGGATCAAACTCATGTCTCTTGAATCACCTGCATTGGCAGCGATTCTTTACCACTGTGCCATCTGGTAAGTCCTGTACAATACAAGCTAAATAATGGTAATTATTTCCCTTGGAGAGATAACACTTCTGGTAAATAAGCATTAGTTTTACTGCAATTTAATAGACTTACTTTTCCAAAAGATCAACTGGAAATTCACTCCACATGTTTAAAGAAACACAAAATAGGCAAAATGTACTATGTAGGCAACATATAAGATTACATGCACTTGAATCAGTAACTATATTAAAGATGATTTTAATTTTTAAAAAAAAGTGAAATTTGAAATGAAAATGAGTCATTCAGAAATTTTATAACAGAAGTGCAAAGCATTATGAATTTTATTTTACATCATCTTCACTATTTTTGTCCAATTTGTATTCTAGATCACTAATACTAACATGATCTGATATTATAAAATTAGACTTGAATACATTTTTACCTATTTTAATATGAAGTCAAAATTCACATGAAATTAGGGTCTTAATATACAGTTAATACTTTTTAGATATATATTGAAAAAATATCTAGCTATGAATTTTTAAAGTCGGTCTACATACCACCTAAAATCATGTGTGTGAGAAGAAAGAAATAATTCAATTCTTTAGATAACAATTGTTTTAATCAGCTTGGGTTACTATAACACTTACTAGGAACTTGGTGGCTTAAATAACAGACATGTATTACCAGCAGTTCTGGAGGCTGGAAAGTCCAAGATCAAGTTGCTGGAAGATTCACTTACTGGTAAGAACTCTTCCTGGCTTGAAGACAGCCACCTCCCTACTACTCTTATGGTGGAGAGAATGCTGCTGCTTTCTCTTCTAAAAGAATACTAATTCCATCATGAGGGGGCCCACTCACCCTTGAGACCTCATCTAAATTTGAATTTCAAAATATAATCAGTTAGCAGCTTAACTGCACTAAAAATTAAAGGGGTTTTTGCTCATTTTAACTGCAAAGATGTTATATCATATTCTAATTTTAAAATTTATACCCATATCCAAAAGTATTTCATTAAGTAATATTTTATTTTTTTTACAGTAACTTATTTGGTTATAATTTGCATGGAACAAAATTGATTCATTTTAAGTAAATGCTTGTAAATTTGAACAAATATATATACTCAGGTAAGTGTAAGGCAATCAAGAAATTTAACTTTTCAAATTTAATTTTATTTTTAAAATTGTTAATAAAACTCTTTCTTCATCCCTCCACAGTCAGATCTCTCATCTACTACTATATATTGCTTTTTTCCTATCCTAGAATTTCATATAAATGGAACTGCATAGAATATGGGCTTCCTGATAGCTTAGTTGGTAAAGAATCCGCCTACAAGGCAGGAAACGCTAGTTCGATCTCTGGGTTGGAAAGATCCCCTGGAGGAGGACATAGCAACCCACTCCAGTATTCTGGCCTAGAGAATTCTATGGACTGTATAGTCCATGGGTTCGCAAAGAGTTGGACAAGGCTGAGCAACTTTCACACACACACACACACACACACAGAAAGTACACTTTTTTTTTTTTTTATAATTTTATTTTTAAAAAAAAAAATCACATGCTCCCCATCCTGAACCCTCCTCCCTCCCAACCTCCCCATACCATCCCCCTGGGCCTTCCCAGCGCACCAGCCCCAAGCATCCAGCATCGTGCACTGAACCTGGACTGGCATCTCGTTATGTCTGACTTACTTTTTTCAGTATAGAAATTTTGGGATTGTTTTAATATCAACTGTTTATTTTTAAAATTTATAATTAGGATTGCTTTTTACAAACATATCATGATGTTTAAGAATTTGTTTTTTTTTCTTTTTTTAGTAAATTGTTTGAAAGTTTTTAAACTTTACATAATTGTATTAGTTTTGCCAAGTATCAAAATGAATCCACCACAGGTATACATGTGTTTGACATTTTGGTTTCTCTGAAGTTCTAAGCTATTAAGAATGAATCTACTCTGAACTAATACACTATTATTCTATCTCTTATTCTGTCCTTGTATTTGGAATTCTGTTTGCTATACTATTTCATTTCCAAATAATTATAGATTTTAGAAGCAGTATCTTACAAACATCTACCAAAAACCTCACAGGGATTTCTATTGGGATAGCATTGAATCTGTAGATCAACTTGGGAATAATGATCATTTTTCAATATTGAGCTTCTCAATTTGTGAACAGACTACCTGTCCATTGCAACAGTTAAATTCATGTAGTAACTGGCTGGGCTAACCAGTTTTTAATAGTTAAGCATCAATCTAGATGTTGTTGTGAAGGTATTTTTGAATGTGATTAATGTAATCCTGGAATGTGAAGTCAAGTGGGCCTTAGAAATCATCACTACAAACAAAGCTAGTGGAGGTGATGGAATTCCAATTGAGCTATTTAAAATCCTGAAAGATGATGCTGTGAAAGTGCTGCAGTCAATGTGCCAGCAAATTTGGAAAACTCAGCAGTGGCCACAGGACTGGAAAAGGTCAGTTTTCATTCCAATCCAAAAGAAAGGCAATGCCAAAGAATGCTCAAACTACTGCACAATTGCACTCATCTCACACGCTAGTAAGGTAATGCTCAAAATTCTCCAAGCCAGGCTTCAGCAATATGTGAACCGTGAACTTCCTGATGTTCAAGCTGGTTTTAGAAAAGGCAGAGGAACCAGAGATCAAATTGCCAACATCCGCTGGATCCTCAAAAAAGCAAGAGACTTCCAGAAAAACATGTACTTCTGCTTGATTGACTATGCCAAAGCCTTTGACTGTGTGGATCACAATAAACTGTGGAAAATTCTGAAAGAGGTGGGATACCAGACCACCTGATCTGCCTCTTGAGAAACTTATATGCAGGTTAGGAAGCAACAGTTAGAACTGGACATGGAACAACAGACTGGTTCCAAATAGGAAAAGGAGTATGTCAAGGCTGTATATTGTCACTCTGCTTATTTAACTTCTATACAGAGTACATCATGAGAAACATTGGGCTGGAAGAAGCACAAGCTGGAATCAAGACTGCTGGGAAAAATATCAATAACCTCAGATCTGCAGATGACACCACCCTTATGGCAGAAAGTGAAGAGGAACTAAAGGGCCTCTTGATGAAAGTGAAAGAGGAGAGTGAAAAAGTAGGCTTAAAGCTCAACATTCAGAAAACGAAGATCATGGCATCTGGTCCCATCACTTCATGGGAAATAGATGGGGAAACAGTGGAAACCGTGTCAGACTTTGTTTTTTGGGGGCTCCAAAATCACGGCAGATGGTGGTTGCAGCCATGAAATTAAAAGACGCTTACTCCTTGGAAGGAAAGTTACGACCAACCTAGATAGCATATTCAAAAGCAGAGACATTGCTTTGCCAACAAAGGTCCATCTAGTCAAGGCTTTGGTTTTTCCAGTGGTCATGTATGGATGTGAGAATTGGACTGTGAAGAAAGCTGAGTGCCGAGTAATTGATGCTTTTGAACTGTGGTGTTGGAGAAGACTCTTGAGAGTCCCTTGGACTGCAAGGAAATCTAACCAGTCCATTCTAAAGGAGATCAGTCCTGGTTGTTCATTGGAGGGACTGATGCTGAAGCTGAAACCAATACTTTGGCCACCTCATGCGAAGTGTTGACTCATTGGAAAAGACCCTGATGCTAGGAAGGATTGGGGGCAGGAGGAGAAGGGGATGACAGAGGATGAGATGGCTGGATGGCATCACCGACTCGATGGACATGAGTTTGGGTAAACTCTGGGAGTTGGTGATGGGCAGGGAGGCCTGGCGTGCTGCGATTCATGGGGTCACAAAGAGTCGGACACAACTGAGTGACTGAACTGAACTGAACTGAACTAAATGTAATCAGTAGCAATGAGCAAAGCAAATTATCCTCCATAATGTGGATGTACCATAGCCAATCAATTGAAGTCTTCAAAAAAAAAAAAAAACTGAGGTCACTCAGCTAGTAAGGACTCAAGATTGCCTTCTGACTCAAGGATGCAGCATCAACTCCTATTGAATTTCCAGCTTGCTGGTCTGCCTTGCAAATTTTAGCCCCTACAATTGTGTGCCAATTCCTTAAAAGAAATTTTTTTTCCTTATTTGTGTGCTCAGTTTCTCTGGGAGAAATTCATCCTAGTAAATTTGCTTTATTTTTAGAAGTTTTAAATTTTCTTTCAGAAATGTCTATTTAAATTTTTACTGTAAAAATATTGCACATAATATTTTTTTTAATTTTATTTTATTTTTAAACTTTACATAATTGTATTAGTTTTGCCATAATATTTAAAACTAATCCCCAAATACTGTTTTTGATGCTGTTGTAAACTTTGATCCTACTCTTATTATTTGTTTGTTTCTGGTATAAAGAGATTTGACTAACATGCTACTTTCAACTTAAACAATTCAGTTTTTCTAAAGTCATTTGTCTGTCTATTTCATTTTAGTAGAGATAGTCTAAGATTATTTATGTATATGATTTTTTTTCTGTGAAAAGACATATTACTTCTTTATCCCCAATGTTTATACCTTGTATTGCTTTTTCCTAACTCATCCAGAAAGGAAAGCAAAACCTTAGGAGAAATGATCAGTTTCATTTCATGCTGTAGGAAAGGACATATAGAAATGAAAGCAAGATTGATAATGGGAGGAGAGAGAATAGTATTAAAGAAAAAATCTATGGCCATACTTGATTCTATAAACAACTCAAATCTTTTCATATATTTTTCATAACTAAAATAAAATCAATAGACAAATTCAATATAATATTTCTGCAATAATTTCAAGCAACCTGACCATATTATTTCCATCTTTTAGATGTATTCTTATCTAATTGAAAATAAGATATTTGCCAAATATAGACAACTATTCCAAGGGAATATGTCTCTTTCAACTTCTGAAAGAACTAAGAACTTTCAGAACTGGAGACTATATCAGTTCTATAAAAGACTGAGGAAGAAAGCAGAATCTTTTCAGGTGTAATTTATTTTCACGATGATTAGCAATTATCATGCACACATAAAAAGCAGAATACAGTGACATAAAGAGGGCAAGATTTTAAAAAAAGGAATAAAATAGTGACTGCTTGAACAACATGATATATTTTGTCCCTGCTATTAGGTATTGTGAGTGTCTTGGCACTGGGCAGGACAGTATTAGTTAATATCATGAATTCTGGAGCCAAATGACCTGGGTTCACATTCTATCTGTCTCAGTGTGTAATCACTCTGTCATCTTGGGAGACATTTTTAATCTTTCTGTGCTGCATATGTAAAATTCAGATAATTACTGTAGCAACCTAATAGGGTTATTATGAGGATTAAATGAGTTATTATTTAAAAACGATTTAGAAGAATGCCAGACACATATTAAGCTGTATGTGTCTCTGTGTGTTTTAATACAATTTTAAATATATTCCTCTTTAGAAGGAAAGCATATTATTCATATGCCTCAAGGCAAAAGTATAATAGTTGTCACAAGAATTATTCCCATGACTAGTTCAAAAAGTTATATGTTTAATTACACAAAGATTATAGATTTTTTTATACAGAGTATTCTTAGTCCATTTTATAGATTATTATCATAAAAGAAAAAGATACTACTAAAATTTTTCATGCATTAATGAAGAGTGAAGATTCTCCTGCAGCACTGTGTTCTTTCTTCCTTTCTTTATTCATCGCATCACAATTTCTTAGTCTTCACATGGCAGTCAGAATGTGACTTTCTCAGGGAGACCTCTGATCCCTGTTTCTAGGATAGATATCTCAAAGAACCCTATATTCTTGCTTTTATGATACTCATAATAATGGTAATTAAATGCTCCTCTTATTATTCCTTTATATATTTTCCTCGACAAAACTTTAAGCTGTTAAAATACAAGAGTGTTTCTTCCACATCTTCTGTTTCTAGTGCAGGGTCTAATACAAAGTATCCATAAGTTCCCTGAGACAAGGGATCTAGCTATACTCTTTTTATCCCTAGCATATTAGTGGTATTAGGAGATGCAATAAATATTTGCTGCATAAATGAAAAAATAATGTAACATAAGATAAAAATAATGAATTATTATTTTTGAGTGATAAATCAAAGTTTTGCTTTGCAAAGTTACAATGTGAATTTTTGGTTCTTCACTTTGAAAACACTACCTTAGTTTACTGTCCAGCAATATAATTCTAGTCTAACTCTCTGGCTTTTACTTAAGGACATGAGCATATGTTTGTATTAAGGGCCAAGTAAGAAGCAAAATTTTATGATGGTCCCCAATAATCTGGCTTCCAATGTACATATATATTCTTTCAGTAAAACACTTCCAATAAAACACTAATCTATATGCTGCTACAAAGGGATTCTGAAGACAACTAAAATTCTAGATCAGCAGACCTTATAATGGAAAAATTATATAGAAAGGTGCTTCAATAACTGTGTCTAGAAGTTAAAGACAGGGAACATAATGGTGGTGTTGGTGGTGGTGTCAGAGATACTTGCAGTGTGAGAAAAGTTCCATCAAGAGAAACCCTGCATTGTTAGCTATGAAGATGGTAAGAAATAAATAGAAATTTAAAAAAAATACAGCAGTCTCTAGGATCTGATAGTGACCTTCAACTACCAACAAGAAAATAGGCAAAACCAATATAATATTGTAAAGTAATTAATCTCCAGTTAAAATAAATAAATTTAAAAAAGAAATCAAATATCATCATTAAAAAAAGAAAGAAAGAAAGAAAATAGAGACTTTTCAGCCAAATGGAACTGAAGTTTACCAACAATATGAATGAATTTTGAAATGGATTCTTCCCCAGATCCTTAAGACAAGAAGACAGCTTGACAGACATCTTGAATTTCAACCACTGGAAAATTGAGAACCCACATGCATTGTACCCCGACTTCTGATCCACAGACTTGTGAGCTAGTAAGTGAGGACTGTTTCAAGCCACGAAGTTTACAACAATTTGTAATGCAACAATATAAATGGAGATATCTCTTTATAGAAACAAGTATATTTGGTTTAAAACATAAAGAAAAGTTGTACAAGGCTCAGATGAATTAAATTTGTCTGACCATAACTTTTTGAGAGTCAATGTTAACTATTTAACAATAAAATTTTGAATATTAAAAATACAAATATATGTGTATAAATTCTTATATTTATCCAAATTAATAAATTAAAATTTAAAAGAATAACATTTCTTTTTAATATAAATTTATTTATTTTAATTGGAGGCTAATTACTTTACAATATTGTATTGGTTTTGCCATACGTCAACATGAATCCGCCACGGGTGTACATGTGTTTCCCCATCCTAAAACCCCCTCCTACCTCCCTCCCCTTACCATCCCTCTGGGTCATCCCAGTGCACCAGCCCCGAGAATCCTGTATCATGCATTGAACCTGGACTGGTGATTTGTTTCATATATGATATTATACATGTTTCAATGCCATTCTCCCAAATCATCCCACCCTCGCCCTCTCCCACTGAGTCCAAAAGACTGTTCTATATATCTGTGTCTCTTTTGCCATCTCACATACAGGGTTATCGTTACCATCTTTCTAAATTCCATATATATGCGTTAGTATACTGTATTGGTGTTTTTCTTTCTGGCTTAGTTCACTCTGTATAAGAGGTTCCAGTTTCATCCACCTCATTAGAACTGATTCAAATGTATTCTTTTTAATGGCTGAGTAATACTCTATTGTGTATATATACCACAGCTTTCTTATCCATTCCTCTGCTGATGGACATCTAGGTTGCTTCCAGGTCCTGGCTATTATAAACAGTGCTGCGATGAACATTGGGGTACACGTGTCTCTTTCCCTTCTGGTTTCCTTGGTGTGTATGTCCAGCAGTGGGATTGCTAAGTCATGTGGCAGTTCTATTTCCAGTTTTTTAAGGAATCTCCACACTGTTCTCCATAGTGGTTGAACTAGTTTGCATTCCCGCCAACAGTGTAAGAGGGTTCCCTTTTCTCCACACCCTCTCCAGCATTTACTGCTTGTAGACTTTTGGATAGCAGCCATTCTGACTGGCATGAAATGGTACCTCATTGTGGTTTTGATTTGCATTTCTCTCATAATGAGTGATATTGAGCATCTTTTCAAGTGTTTGTTAGCCATCTGTATGTCTTCTTTGGAGAAATGTCTGTTTAATTCTTTGGCCCATTTTTTGATTGTTTATTTTTCTGGAATTGAGTTGCAGGAGTTGCTTGTATATTTTTGAGATTAATTCTTTGCCCATTCCTTCATTTGCTATTATTTTCTCCCATTCTGAAGGCTGTCTTTTCACCTTGCTTATAGCTTTCTTTGTTGTGCAGAAGCTTTTAAGGTTAATTAGGTCCCATTTGTTTATTTTTGCTTTTATTTCCAATATTCTGGGAGGTGGGTCATAGAGGATCCTGCTGTGATTTATGTCAGAGAGGGTTTTGCCTATGTTCTCCTCTAGGAGTTTTATAGTTTAAAAATGAGTCTCAAAAATGATGAAAGCCATTTATGAAAATATCTTATTGCAAACATCCTGTCAATTATCTCTATTTATGAAGACAATGTTAATGGAAATAAAGATTTTTAAACAGTATTTTTAAAATAAGTACTGTAAACTTGGCAGGGATTTTGTTATTTATGCTTCCAAACACATGCTGACTCGTTTGTTTATGCCAGAAACATAATCCATATTTATAGTTCTCAAGAGTTTCTTTCTTTCAACATCCGTTGACCTTCTTCACTACGTTCCATGTGCTTGTTTGATCCCCGCGACTTTGTTTGGAAATCACAAGGGGAGAGAACAATTACAACGCCCATTGCATTTGAAGTTCAGGTCTATGCCGTTTTTCTGTGTCCTCCGACAAAACAAGGAGAATCTGTAACCTCTAGATCATAAGGAAAATAATTTTTCTGTGTAAGTGAAACAATTCATAGATTCTAAGCCTGGAAAGCTGCAGATGCAAGAAACAAGCAGGGAAGGGGCAAGGTGAAGAGGAACTTCTGATTTTCTTCAGCAGTGTAGCAGCTGCTGCACTACATTATGTTCAGTTCCCAGTACTTCTTCCTTCTTCTTCATAATGTGTTTGAAGCAATACTGAGCATCCTTTATATATTTGAATCCCTAGAATTATTGTCTCCTGTTGCTTTATTACCATAATAAACTTGTGAATCATAGTAACTAACGCAGTAGGGCTCCTATGACGAATTCATTTTCATAACCTCTTTTGTTGTCACAAATGTGATCCAAAAGGGTGCCATGTCAGCAGTTTATCACTGCTTAATTTAACACGTTACAGAGATTCATTTAAAACTTCAACAGATGTAATATAATGAAACACTCTAGTTATAATTACAATTATGTTAACACTTAATAATAATTGAGCCTCTGTGCCTATATTTCATTTTGCTCTAAAGACAATTGGATCTTTTTGAAAGTAGCTAACCCTCAGCAGGTGTTCTGCTTAAAAAGCCAGCATAATTAAATGAGAAGGAAAAAGTGATGATGGCACAGGCAACAAGTTTGCAACTGAAAGGTAGATATTAAAGAAATTTGGAGATCTAGCTGTTCTTAAAGTGAAACCAAGGTTACGAAATAAAAATCTAGAGTCTTAATGAGAATTTATAAATACACGGAAGTAAGAAGTAGTAAAAATGTGTCTTGATGTGATTAGCACAGCTTGTTGCCATTAAATTAATATGTAGAATTATGTCAAGTGTAAACAAGTTATTCATAAACATCTCATCAAACTCTCTTCTTGAAAGTTTAGTAATGACAGGAACTCTAAATAGCCATTCTAGTGATTAATATTATACCAATATTTCCATCATGCCATATTTAACTCTAACATCTATAGCCTATTAAAAAAATACCACTGCAATATAGAAATTAAGCACCAAATACTGATGAGACAGACATGGGTTAACAAATAATCAAATTTATCCTCCAAATGCAAAATATATATTCCAGATATTATTACCCCCCAAATTTTCTTTAATGGAAGTATTTTAATCTCACAATGAAACATGTAATTTTAAATGGAGTTCCCTAATTGATGTTATCATCTCCACATGATTCATTTTAATTTTAAGTAACTATGACTGAGTTTTAAATTGATGATGAAACATAATGATAAATAAAAAGGTATTTATAGTCTGTTTTAGGAAAGTATATTTATTTGTACTACAATTATACTTTGATTATATAAGCTAATTAAATGCCTTGATAGGTACTGAATATCAGATACCTTTTCTCTAGAGAATTTATAATCTAGAAAAAGGCATTCCATAAGCAAATATATAATGATAAATTGTGACAACAGCTGTGATTAAAACAAAAGTAAGTTAGTGTAGGAGAATCACCCAATGGATAGCATTTAGAATACAAGATCTGGAATGGTGCTTCTCACAAGGAGACATTTTAATGGAAATCAGATTATTCAGAGGGATAGTTTGGGGTAAAACAAAATGGGTAGAGTAGTTCTAGACTGAGGATATGCACTTGAAATCTCTGATCGGTATAGATATAGTAGATCATTAATGATTAAGGATAAAATTTGAGTAAATTTAGTTGATGAAGAATCTCTTAGGGTAGGCTAAGTAATTTGGGATTTTATTTTAACTATAAAGGTCATGACAATTTTTTAAGTATATGGAAAGTGATAAATTAATTTTTAATCTTTCAAGGCATCACTTTTGTTGCTCTGTGTAGTGGATAGTATGAACATGAGACTTGAGTCCCAGTATACATCAACTCAGGCTTTTGCAATAATGTAGGTGAGTGATGATGCCTCAGACTAAGCATTAGATATTAGGTCTTTGGGAATGAAAACTAGGCATTGAGTCTCTAAAGTTCCTTGTAAGACATGAGAAAAATCCTGTTAGTGGTACAAGATTTTATTAATTTATGAATTTATGAGTTTTTGAGTATTCCTTGGTAGATCAGATGGTAAAGAATCTGCCTGCAATGCAGGAGAACTGGGTTCAAACCCTGGGTCAGGAAGATCCCCTGGAGAAGGGAATGGCTACCCATTCCAGTATTCTTGCTTGAAGAATTCCATGGACAGAAAAGTCTGACGTGCTACAGTCCATGTGGTCACAAAGAGTCGGACACGACTAAGCAACCAACACTAATGAGTTTCCCTGCTTTGCCTTACTACATAATACTCTAATGTGTGAAAGTGAAAGTGAAGTCACCCAGTCGTGTCCGACTCTTTGTGACCCCCATGGACATCAGGCTCCTCCGTCTATAGGATTTTCTAGGCAAGAGTACTGGAGTTGGTTGCCATTTCCTTCTCCAGGGAATCTTGCTGACCCAGGGATCAAACCCAGGTCTCCCGCATTGTAGACAGACACTTTAACGTCTGAGCCACCAGAGAAGTCCACTCTAATGTGTAGTTTTCTTAAATATACTGTTAATTAAAAATAAATGTGCAAAGGCAAATATATGATATTGTCTGTATGTGGAATCTTAAAAAAAATGATACAAATGACTTATATACAAAATAGAAATTGACTCACAGACATAGAAAACAAACTTATGGTTATCAAAGGGGAAATAAGGGGACAGTATAGATTAGGAATTTGTGATTAACATATGCATACCACTATATATAAAATAGGTAACCAACAAGGAATAGTTCTCCCTCAGTCTTAAGGGAGATCAACCGACCTACACTCAATATTGTAGCACAGTAGACTATACTCCTAAAAAGGACAAGAATGTGAAAAAAAAAAAAATCAGTATACACAGCATTGTTGTTCAGCCATCCAGTCATGTTAACTCTTTGCAATCCCATGGACTGCAGCACACCAGGCCTCCCTGTCCCTCTTCATCTTCTGGAGTTTGCCCAAATTCATGTTTATTGCATCAGTGATGCTGTCTGGCCATCTCATCCTCTGACACCCTCTTCTCCTTTTGCCCTCAATCTTTCCCAGCATTGGGAACTTTTCCAATGAGTCATCTGTTAGTATCTGATAACCAAAATACTGGAACTTCAGCTTCAGCATCAGTCCTTCCAGTGACTATTCAGGGTTGATCTCCCTTAAGACTGGATTGATCTCCTTGTTGTCCAAGAGACTATCAGGAGTCTTCTCCAGCACCACAGTTTGAAGACATCAGTTCTTCAGCATTCTGCCTTCTTTACCATCCAGCTCTCACAACTGTACGTGGCCACTGGGGAGACCACAGCTTTTGACTATACGGACCTTTGTTGGCAAAGTAGTCTCTGCTTTTCAATACACTGTCTAGATTTGTCATCGCTTTCCTGCCAAGAAGCAATCACCTTCTTTTTCATGGCTGCAGTCACCATCCACAGTGATTTTGGAGCCCAAGAAGAGGAAATGTGTCACTGCCTCCACCATTATCCCTTATATTTCCCATGAAGTAATGGGGCCAGATGCCATGATTTTAGGTTGTTTTTTTTTTTTTAATATTTATTCTTAAGCTGGCTCTTTCACTCTCATCCTTCTCCCTCATCAAGAGGCTCTTCAGTTCGTCTTTGCTTTCTGCCATTAGAGTAGTATCATCTGTATATCTGAGGTTTTTGATGTTTCTCAATATTCCTCAGTAGCACAGGAAACTATACTCCCATAAAAGACAAGAATGTGAAAAAAATTCGATATACACAGTATGTATAACCAAATCACTTTGCTGTACACCTGAAACTAAGACAACATTGTAAATCAACTATACATCAATAAAAATAAATAAACTAAAAAATGCATAGCAAATCATGGTGAAATGAACACTGATCAAAAATATTTAAAAAGTAATGCAAAAAAGGAGGCATTTTTTAAATTGCAAGATGTAATATCTTTATTAATAAGAGTGAAATATGATTTCCTTACAAAATATCTAGAAACTAATAAAATAAGGAAGTATTTGTCTTTACAAGATAAATACTTTGAAAATTGTAAAAAAAAAAAATTGTATCATTTAAAAATAAAAGAATTCCTGGTACTGCCATTCAACATGAAATCTCTTCATATGAAATCCTTAAGTGATAATCCTATGTCTGGTAAAAATGACTGTCACAGCTCCTTAATCCTGATGATGAGTTACTGTGCCCAGGTTTATAATTTCTCCTCCAGAATTAACTTTGGGCTTGTTCCAGCTGCTAAAGGTGCTTAAAGCACAGTGTAGCCTTAAGTCCCACCTCTGCTTAGACCATTACAAATTTAAGTAAATAGTCTGATACTGCAGATCAGAAAAAAGTATCAACAAAATCCTTATTTCTAACAGATTTTTCCACATTGCGCTGAAGAATGCAACTAATAATCACTAACAGAATAACTGCATCCAAGCCTACCTCTTAATCAAGTACAATGACTACCTGACCATTGGGAAGGAAGTCTGCAGTGGTGAATAGCATCAGGACACTTCAGAGAGAGCAAAGACTGTTTTCTCAGCAGTCCTTGCTTTACAAACTGGCTCTGCATTCAACAAGGTTTTAAGTTTTGAGAATCATTTACCTGATTACAAATGCTGATAAGTCTGGCTGAAAAATAGCCGTGCAAGAATTAGATATGATGCTTGCAAACCATCATTAGAGTGTCTGATGCATGACAAGCACTTAGTACATTGTGACTATGTTTCTTGACCTGTTTTAAACAGAAAATCAAGCTTATTTGATGTTGCCTTCAAAAGCTGAATGCTTGCAAAAATACCAGTAAAGTTGCTGATCAAATGAAAATGGCAGTTTCCAGGACATTTTGTTTTACTATAAGATACCAGGAATCAGGAAGATATTATGTGGTAACTTTAGTATATAAACACACACTGATCATCCTCCCAATTTCCAAAAAGTCACTCTCAGTATAGGAACATTCATCACCAACTATTCTTACCACTAAATGGAAACCTGGCAAAAATATTGGGGTGTGGTGGACTGTAGCCCACCAGGCTTCTCAGTACAGGAAAATGGTAAGGAGGGAACTGATACAAAAAAATAATAATAATAGCAAAATATACACTTTACCATAAAGCATATCCTTCACTTCAGATCAAAGTTTATGCTAATCTTTCAGCCTCAGAACCAAGAGTTTATTTACAAAGCCATCTTTTTTTTCTGTAAAGATTTTCACAGTGATTCATTCATTTAAGAAATCCGAGAATTTCACATACTCTTTGCGACTCTATGGACTGTAGCCCACTGGGCTCTTCTGTCCATGGGGATTCTCCAGACAACAATACTGGAATGGATTGCCATGCCCTCCTCCAGGGGATCTTCCCAACATAGGGATTGAACCAAGGTCTCTTATGTCTCCTGCATTAGCAGGTGTGTTCTTTACCACTAGTGCCACCTGGGAAGCCCTATATTTATGCAATTACATGTTAACCATATGAAGCAAATATATAAGAAACAACCATGTTATATCACAACATCCCTTGTGAGCCTTCTCAATGATTTTAGATCACATATCTTTAACTCTGAATGACTAAACCACTTCTGTCCCAAGAGCTGAAGATCTGCTCTTTCCATATGTCTTAGAATAGTTAATAGCAGATTTTTGCAGAATGATCTCACTCTTGTTACATTTTAAGGCTTTATTAACAAATATAAAGCCTTTCCAAATAATACATGGAATTCTTAAACCCTCCCTTTCATTCAACCTGCTTTCCTGAAATAGCAATAACTTGGACAATACATAAACAGTAAAAATGTAAGTGCACTGTCCACAATGGTCTGCTGCTCTGGTAGCTCAGCTGGTAAAGAATTCACCTGCAATGCAGAAGAACCCGGTTCCATTCCTGGGTCAGGAAGATGCACTGGAGAAGGCATAGGCTACCCACTTCAGTATTTTTGGACTTCCCTGGTGGCTCAGAAGGTAAAGAATCTGTCTGCAATGCGGAAGACCTGGATTTGATCATAGGGTTGGGAAGATATCCTGGAGAAGGGACCAGCCACCCATTCCAGTATTCTGGTCTGGAGAATTCCATGGACTGTATAGTCCATGGGGTCGCCGAGAGTCAGACAAGACTAAACGACTTTCACTTTCTATCTAAAACAGCATTTAAGTGTATGTTGTAAACCATTCAGGGGAAATGTAGCCTCAATTCTTTGGGGATTTTTTCCCAGTCACAATGAGTCAAGGGAATATTAAATATATTAATAACAGACCTTAAAAAGTGTAAGTTGTAGTGTTTGTACTAATTTTATACAGAGAAGACTGGGAACAAGCTCTCTCAGAAAATACTTTGATAATAAATAGAATCCGGCTAATAGTTATTGGTGGAGTATTTTCCAGTTTTTTACTAAATACTCATAGAAAGCCAAAAATAAGAGATTGTTTGAATACAGAATAGTAAGGCTGGCAGCCAACCTCTTATAATCTAGGACAGATTTCCAAAAAAGACAAGATCTATAAAACTGGATTAAATAATGTCATTAGGGGAAATTAGCTAGAGGCTATTTTACCCCTCCCCCTCTTTTATTCCCTGGTCTATAAGCAGAAGGAAAAACCCACTAAATAATTGGGTATCCAACCATGGTACTTTAGTTAGCTCAACTGCACTCCAAAACTACCATTGCCTTATCACAGTGGGCAGGATACTTTGGTGATAGGCAAATGATAGTGATGTATTGAATTCTGAGACTTTGATTTTCCAAGAGTAATTTGTTGTTGGCAGCCAGAGTAAAAGCCTTAGTAAATTCTTATAAGTCCCCATATGCTCTATCTATATGAGTATCAGAAGGGCAAAAAAAAAAAAAAAAGACAGATGGAAAGAATCACAGTTTATTAAAGCACTATGGTTGAAGCCCTCAGATAGTAAAAACTGAGCCATATGTTGACACACACAGACCCGCTATCCAAGTTTGGTTCAGAGAGGAGACATCAGTCAGCAGCCAAGAGGTTGAGATTTGCACCAAGTGAACATCAAACATTCATTTGGTACACACCAGATTTTTACAGGTCACTATCAAGAATCAGTAAATCAAGGCTCATTTAGGATTGAAAAAAGGCTCCCCTTCTCTGTGCAGAGTTTCATACTATCACCCTGGAAGTAGTCATTGTCTTTGCTTTACTGTCGCATTCTCATAGTGCCCTCTGCTGCCTTTCAGGTAAGCTTGGAGATGGCAGGTTGGTTGACAGCTAAAGGATGTGCTTTCATATATTTGAGACCAACAAGAAGGAAAAATAATGAGATTTCCTTTGTTATATGTTTTTTTCATACCAAAAGATATACTTTAAAGCCATTCTAAGTTCTTGTAAGCAGTACTTCATCTTCAACCCCAGATTAAATATCCCCCATGAATACATCTTAGAATATTCTATCCAAGTAAATGAAAAGAAGTATACTTTAATTTTGTAATAATGGATTTATTAACAAAAATGCTTTTAAGAATAATTCTTAATAATAATAATTATTATTTAGTTGATGATGAGCTAACATTGATAAATTAACAAGTCATTGCTTTAAAATCTTAACTACATAAAAATAACATTTATACTGAAGATTATGAACCTCCAAAAAAGTATTCTCATCCACTAATTGTTGAAATTATCATTCAGTATACCAGTAAATGATTCTAGAATGATTTTGCAATTGAGAAAATCCAGTCCAATTTAAGAAGTTGAGAACTATCTTTTTAATTCAAATTGCTTGCAAAGAGAAAAAAAATTACACATTTTCAGAAAATTGCAATACAAATGCAACAAATGAGAAATAATTTATAACAAAGCTCATAAGATAGTAGCAGAACTTTTTTCATATTACACAGTTACACCTTTAAAATTCACCTAGTAGTTCTCATAGAAATCTGTAATGATATAGCAGAACAGTTTAGAGCACAAAATAAAATGGTGCAATGTTTTGAAATTCATTTAAAGGAAGTCTGTAGTAAGTTAATATGAAATGGAGTTTAAAAATATTTCAACCTGTAGATATAAACTAGTGTCCAAAATCACAGTGAATACTGCAAGCCAATTTTATAATATACAAACACAATAGCAGACAGTTTTGCTTTGAAATTTGCTTTATGTAAAATCACATTTTGATATTTCTTTTTATAATGAGTAAATGTAAAAGCAAATATCACAGTAAAAAATAATGTATTTTATACGTGCTTTGTGTTAATGGTGCAAATTTATCAATGAATATTGAAGCTAACAGCAGAAAAAAACAACAAAAAAATTTCCAAAATACAGTAAATCACACAAAAACATAATTTGTTCTGTTATATATTCTAAAGGTTATATTTATACTATGAGCAGTGAATGAGATTAATGAGCTTTCTCAGCACAGTAAAAATCCTCCTCAGAAACAGAAGCTAAATTGCAATAAATCATGGATTTATGTTCATGTATTTATGGGATGGGAAAGATTTAGAGTTCCTCTGTAGAGAAAGCCATCCCAAGTAAAAGAAAAAATTATGGCATCCGTAACATAAAGGTAGATAAACTGGGGCAAGCTCAAAGTTGTGCATTCAGTATGCTTTAATAATGTCAATAATTTATTAAAAGTAATTATCACAGCAGACTTGGCTGGTTATACTTCATCAGAAGTGACAAAATGCTAGTTCAATATGTTAGTTACCTTCATATGATTATGTATCAAGACCAATTAAATTAGAGCTATCATTTTTCTACATTTCCCTTAAAACTAAGTGCCACTTTTCCTTTCAAAAATGTCAGCAGTATTATAGGTGATAGAGTGTAATTCATCAACTATAAAATATTTCATATCATTTATGCCAATAATCCAACCTTAGATCACTGCCTAAAAATATTTTTCCTTATTTGTTAAAAAACAGGTCTACTGATCATATTTGGCTATCTAGTAAGAGTACAATCTCTGACATTTATATAAAAAAGATTTTTGATCACAAATTTTGTGGACAAATATCATGAAGACAATCTAGTATCATTTTTAAGTGAATAGGATCCTGGTGTGTTCAATTTGTGGCATCTTACTGGAAAAATTATCTGAAGACAAACACTGGGAATACAATTATAGCAATACTAACCCAGATGCCAAAAGCCCAGTAAACTTTATTTTGTCTGCACCTCTAAATGAAAGAGTCACTATCAGAAACAGTAGAGTGAACTTTCTACTCAATATCCTGAAAAGAAAAAAACAATAGAATCCAATATATTTGTTTCTGGGGATGTTATACAATCTGCTTCAAATACACTGTAACACTAAGAAAAGAGGAAACCAGGTTGTTTGAAAAAAATCAAAATCATTTCAAGAGAAATATTGATAAATAAGAAAATGTTGCTGTTTAGAAAATAATTCCAATTTTGACAGATAATGATACAGTAATGCAGAGGAACAAAATCTTATAAGGCTTGGAATGTCATGTTTCAGACACTTTGAAATGGGCTGCTTTTCCATCAGTGTTCAGAAAGAGATCAGACAAAAACCACAGAGATAAATTTAGATCTTCTGTGCTCACATATGAGTAAAACATTTTTGTTACGATTATACAGCCTCTATTAATTCTTCATAAACTAGAGGCTGCTTGATGGAAGCACCAGAAATTATTCAGATTGGAGGGCAACATAACTTTCCAAAGGTAGGTTATTTTGGATTTTTTGAGAAATGTATATCCATTAATGGATGAGCAATAACTTTCATATTTCTAAACTATTTGAATTCATTCAGTTTAAATATTTCCAAAGAGCATATTTAATGAGCACTACTTGAAAAAGAGCCAGAAGTATAAAAATGAATAATGCATAATATTATCTCTAAAACTGTGAACAATCCTGGGTGGAGATAATACTAGAGATTTTTGATATTTTATGAAATTAAAATGTAACAATTTTTAAAATAGCATGCAACCTTGAAAAAAAGATTAATCTACATTTATTTCTAAGATTCAATAAGTAGCAAATTGACAAAAGGTAAACTATTTCTGATTTGGAATCCTTACAGACACCTTGTTATCAAATATCTTAGTCTTTATGTATGTCACATTTTCACATATGCATTCATACATTTTGACTCTTCTAGTGCCATTGAGTACTTGTTAACAATAATTGGCAAGTACCAATAATTTTTGTTTTATTACATAAACCAACAAAATAGTGTGTCTTATTCCCAGCCAAATTTCTTCATTTCTATCTAAACATTTAAAGCTATAAAATGGGTTAATTGTATTCTTTTGTACTGTGTTCACACTTGTTCAAAATTTTATATTGGCTTGATAGGAATCCTATTATTATAGCAGAATTTGAAACACCACACTCTCAAAAATAAGCTGATCAATGTATTATTAATGCCTCGTAAAGCTGTACAATGTAAGGTGAGGTCAAAAGTAAGACTATTTCAGCTTAGTTCTTGCTTAAAACTTATTCATTTATAGTCAGTTCTACATGGAAAATTTTACATTTTCTCATTTCCAAGAAAACTACTTCTCTATGTAAAAGAACTACATAAATATTTTTCTTAATAACTCTAATGAATTTTTTAATAAAAGAATAAATGTGTAACAGCAGAAGGATATCAACTCTTCTCATTTACACATGACACGATTATGTTTTAACAGGAATAGTTCCAGAACACAAAAGCTAAAGATGATTAAGTGCTGTTAACAAACAGTAGATGACAAGAACAGGAAATTTTCCCAGATTCAAGGAACATTAAAATCTACACAATCTCCAAACTTGGTAGTTATAACAAGCTTGGAATACAAAAAATAGGCAGATAAATTAAATTAACACCAATCCGATGGCAGAAATATTTATTCTTATTTACTTTCAAGTGATTTAATTATCCCACACCAAAGCTCTCAGTTCAGTTTAGTTCAGTTTAGTCGCTCAGTCGTGACCAACTGCGACCGCATGAATCGCAGCCCGCCAAGGCCTCCCTGTCCATCACCAACTCCTGGAGTTTACCCAAACTCATGTCCATTGAGTCGGTTATGCTATTTAACAATCTCATACGCTGTTGTCCCCTTCTCTTCCTGCCCTCAATCTTTCTCACCATCAGGGTCTTTTCAAATGAGTCAGCTCTTTACATCAGGTGGCCAAAGTACTGGAGTTTCAGCTTCAACATCAGTCCTTCCAATGAAGACCCAGGAATGATCTCCTTTAGGATGGATAGGTTGGATATCCTTTCAGTCCAAGGGACTTTCAAGAGTCTTCTCCAACACCACTGTTCAAAAGCATTAATTCTTCAGTGCTCAGCCTTCTTTATAGTCCAACTGTCACATCCATACATGACTGCTGGAAAAACCATAGTTTTGACTAAATGGACCTTTACTGAAAAAGTAATGTCTCTGCTTTTTAAAATTCTGTTTAGCTTGGTCATAACTTTCCTTCCAAGGAATAAGCATCTTTTAATTTCATGGCTGCAATCACCAACTGCAGTGATTTTGGAGCCCAAAGAAATAAAGTCTGACCCTGTTTCCACTGTTTCCCCATCTATTTCCCATGAAGTGATGGGACCAGATGCATGATCTTAGCTTTCTGAATGTTGAGCTTTAAGCTAACTTTTTCACACTCCTTTTTGACTTTCATCAAGAGGCTCTTTAGTTCTTCACTTTCTGCCATAAGGGTGGTGTCATCTGCATATCTGAAGTTCTTGAGATTTCTCCTGGCAATCATGATTCCAGCTTGTGCTTCTTCCAGCCCAGCATTTCTCATGATGTACTCTGCACATAAGTTAAATAAGGGTGACAATATACAGGTTTGACGTATTCTTTTTCCTATTTGGAACCAGTCTGTTGTTCCATGTCCAGTTCTAACTGTTGCTTCCTAACCTGTATACAGGTTTCTCAAGAGGCAGGTCAGGTGGTCTGGTATTCCCATCTCTTTCAAAATTTTCCACAGTTTATTGGGATCCACACAGTCAAAGGCTTTGGTATAGTCAATCAAGCAGAAATAAATGTTTTTCTGGAACTCTCTTGCTTTTTTCATGATCCAGTGGATGTTGGCAATTTGACCTCTGGTTCCTCTGCCTTTTCTAAAACAAGCTTGAACACCTGGAAGTTCACGGTTCACATATTGCTGAAGCCTGGCTTGGAGAATTTTGAGCACTGTTTACTAGCATGTGAGATGAGTGCAACTGTGCAGTAGCTTGAGCGTTCTTTGTCATTGCCTTTCTTTGGGAATGGAATGAAAACTGACCTTTTCCAGTCCTGTGGCCACTGCTGAGTTTTCAAAATTTGCTGGCATATTGAGTATAGCACTTCCACAGCATCATCTTTTAGGATCTGAAGTAGCTCAACTGGAATTCTATCACCTCCACTAGCTTTGTTCGTAGTGATGCTTTCTAAGATTCTCTTGAATTCACATTCCAGGATGTCTGGCTCTAGGTGAGTAATCACACCATAGTACTTATCTGGATCATGAAGATCTTTTTTGTACAGTTCTTCTGTGTATTCTTGCCACCTCTTCTTGATATCTTCTGCTTCTGTTAGGTCCATACCATTTCTATCCTTTATTGTGCCCATCTTTCCATGAAATGTTCCCTTAATATCTCTAATTTTCTTGAAGAGATCTCTAGCCTTTCCCATTCTATTGTTTTCCTCTATTTCTTTGCATTGCTTGCTGAGGAAGGCTTTCTTATCTCTCTTTTCTATTCTCTAGAACTCCAACTCAAGTGGGTGTATCTTTCCTTTTCTCTTTTGCTTTTTGCTTCTCTTCTTTTCTATTAGTAAGGCCTCCTCAGACAGCCATTTTGCTTTTTTGCATTTAGACACAGACAACTTCACTGATGAAATCTATCAAAAAAGAAATAAAATCAAATTTACCTAAATTTAGTAGAGGTATAGTGAGGTACAGTAGAGGTATAGAGAAAGTGAGACTGTGTCCTAGTTCCTTTTATGATATCAGCATGTACTTAATATCAAAATATGATAAAAACATCATCCAAAAAATTATAAATATTCATCATAAGTATAGATGAGAAAACTTTAGAAAATATAAATAAATAAATTCATCAATACATAATAAAATATAATACAGAATGTTCAAATTATGTTTATCTAAGGAATGTAAAAATAATGTCATAACATTAACAGAAGAAAAGATGAACATATATGATCACCTCAATAGATATAAAGAAGTCACATGCAAAAATTGCAAACATACATATAATTTAAAAATTAAGCAAAATAAAAAATGAAAAAAAGTCATCCTTAAAACACTATATAAAACATAGTCCTGATGATTCAGTGTTTTCCTCTCAAATATTGTAAACAAGAAAAAGAGATACTCTTCAACACTTCTTTTAAAATTTTTACTAAGGACTCAGTTAACATGAGAAAGGACAAGAAAAACAATTTCAAATAAATTATTTATATAAAATCCTATTATAGAAATCCTAAGAGATCCAGAAAACAGCAGCTAGAACTTTGAGTTCTGCAAGTTTGTGGGATACAAGTCAATATATAAGAATCCATATAATTTCTATAATTATACAAATATGTAATACAAAATATAACAAAATGAACTTATAAATATTGCAAACATGAATATCTTGAAAAAATTAGGTTTTAGATGTAAAAGTTATATATCTTAAAATCTACAAAGTACTGCTAAGATGAATTTAAAGAGACCTAAAAGATGGAGAGATATATCATATTCATGGATGGGAAGAGTGAGTATGTTTGAAACGTCACTGTCTCCAAAATTATCTGCAAGTTCACGTCAGTCTCAATCCTACTACCAGTAAGTTATGGGGTTTTTGGTTTTTGTATAACATAATAGCAAGTGATGAGTAGATCATAAAATTTATATGGAAATATTAAGAACCTAGTAAGTACAGACAAATCTTGACAGAGAACAAATTTGACTTCAAGAATCTTGATTTCAAGATTCAGTGTAAAGTTATGGTAAAACCAAATAAGGGTAACTAAATGACAATTGGTACAAACAGGATATATTAATAAAAAACCAGCAGACTCATACACTGATTTTATACAATAGCAACCAAGCAATTCAATAAGTATGGGTGTTTTTTTTTTTTTTTTTTTAAATGGTGCTAGAAAAACTAAATATGCAGCGGAACAGGGAAATCTAGACTCTTAATTTTGCAACTTTGGGTTAAGCTAAGTATCCTTAGACCAGACACAGAGAAAATAATTAAAGAAGAAAATAAAATCAATTAAGTTTCACTGAAACTAAATACTTCTGCCCATTAAAGATACTTTTAGGGACTTCCCTCGTGGCCTAGTGGTTAAGACTCTGTGCTTCCACTAAAGGCAACTTGGGTTTGATCCCTGGTCTGGGATCTAAGATTCCACATGCCATGTGGCAAATATATATATATTTTTTCTTTAAATATATCTATTTAAAGAAAATGGACCAAAAACTGGGAGAAAAACAGAAAAAAGGAAAGAAATCTTAACAATGTATTAGAAAATTATAAATGGAAAGTTGAAGAAAATGCAGAACAAGGATTTGTGGGAAAAAAATCATAATTTTCTTTTCTTCTCTAGATAAGGAATTGAGGCAGTTCACTAGCAAGAGCCATGAAAGAACTTTTTGGAATTAGATAATTGTTCTGTAGTTTGACATGGGTATCAAATACAACACTCTTTGCCTAGTCTGGATCAAATAATAAGGAAATATATGATATTCTTAACCAAGGTGCATTCTACAAAATAACTGGCCCACTGTAGTCTTCAAAAATATCAATATCAAGAAAGACAAAGACTGAGCTATCATATGTTCCAGCGACAAGGAACCTAAAGACTTAGACCACTAAATACAACGAATGAAGTGCCTTGAATTCATTTTTGGAACAGGGTAAATAGATATAAAATACATTATCGGGACAACTGACAAAATGAGAATCAGTTCAGTTCAGTCGCTCAGTCATGTCCAACTCTTTGCGACCCCATGAATCGCAGCACGCTAGGCCTCCCTGTCCATCACCAACTCCTGGAGTTCACTCAGATACACGTCCATCGAGTGAGTGATGCCAACCAGCCATTGCATCCTCTGCCAGACCCTTCTCCTCTTGCCCCCAATCCCTCCCAGCATCAGAGTCTTTTCCAATCAGTCAACTCTTCGCATGAGGTGGCCAAAGTACTGGAGTTTCAGCTTTAGCACCATTCCTTCCAAAGAAATCCCAGGGCTGATCTCCTTCAGAATGGACTGGTTGGATCTCCTTGCAGTCCAAGGGACTCTCAAGAGTCTTCTCCAACACCACAGTTCAAACACATCAATACTTCAGCACTCAGCTTTCTTCACAGTCCAACTCTCACATGCATACATGACCACAGGAAAAACCACAGCCTTGACTAGACGGACCTTTGTTGGCAAAGTCATGTCTCTGCTTTTGAATATGCTATCTAGGTTGGTCATAATTTTCCTTCCAAGGAGTAAGCATCTTTTAATTTCTTGGCTGCAGTCACCATCTGCAGTGATTTTGGAGCCCCCCCCAAAAAAAGTCTGACATTGTTTCCCCATCTATTTCCCATGAAGTGATGGGACTAGATGCAATGATCTTCATTTTCTGAATGTTGAGCTTTAAGCCAACTTTTCACTCTCCACTTTCACTTTCATCAAGAGGCTTTTGAGTTCCTCTTCACTTTCTGCCATAAGGGTGGTGTCATCTGCATATTTGAGATTATTGGTATTTCTCCCGGCAATCTTGATTCCAGCTTGTGCTTCTTCCAGTCCAGTGTTTCTCATGATGTACTCTGCATATAAGTTAAATAAGCAGGGTGACAATAGACAGCCTTGATGTACTCCTTTTCCTATTTGGAACCAGTCTGTTGTTCCATGTCCAGTTCTAAGTGTTGCTTCCTGACCTGCATACAAATTTCTCAAGAGACAGGTCAGGTGGTCTGGTATTCCCATCAGTTTCAGATTTTTCCACAGTTTATTGTATCCACACAGTCAAAGGCTTTGGCATAGTCAATCAAGCAGAAATAGATGTTATTCTGGAACTCTCTTGCTTTTTTCATGATCCAGTGGATGTTGGCAATTTGACCTCTGGTTCCTCTGCCTTTTCTAAAACCAGCTTGAAAATGAGCATAGACTGGTATAATGCAATAGTGACAATTATCCAGGTTTTGATAATGTAATGCAGATGTGTCAGAGAGTCTCCTTATTATTAAAAATATATGGATTGAGATATTTAGGCTTAAAAGGGATCAACATCAAATTACATACTCCAGAAGAATATATTTGTGTATAAGAGAGAGAGAATAATAAAGAAAATAAAGTGAAAGATAAACAACTTCTGATGGAGTTGCTCTATACAGTCAACAAAAACAAGACCAGGAGCTGACTGTGGCTCAGATCATGAACTCCTTATTGCCAAATTCAGACTTAAATTGAAGAAAGTAGGGAAAACCACTAGACCATTCAGGTATGACCTAAATTAAATCCCTTATGATTATACAGTGGAAGTGAGAAATAGACTTAAGGGACTAGATCTTACAGATAGAGTGCCTGAAGAACTATGGATGGAGGTTCGTGACACTGTACAGGAGACAGGGATCAAGACCATCCCCACGGAAAAGAAATGCAAAAAAGAAAAATGGCTGTCTGAGGAGGCCTTAAAAGTAGCTGAAAAAAGAAGAGAAGCGAAAAGCAAAGGAGAAAAGGAAAGATATAAGCATTTGAATGCAGAGTTCCAAAGAATAGCAAGAAGAAATAAGAAAGCCTTCCTCAGTGATCAATGCAATGAAATAGAGGAAAACAACAAAATGGGAAAGACTAGAAATCTCTTCAAGAAAATTAGAGATACCAAGGGAACATTTCATGCAAAGATGGGCTCAATAAAAGAAAGAAATTGTATGGACCTAACAGAAGCAGAATATATTAAGAAGATGTGGCAAGAATACAAAGAAGAACTGTACAAAAGAGATCTTCATGACCAAGATAATCATGATGGTGTGATCACTCACCTAGAGCCAGACATCCTGGAATGTGAAGTCAAATGGGCCTTAGAAAGCATCACTATGAACAAAGCTAGTAGAGGTGATGGAATTCCAGTTGAGCTATTTCAAATCCTGAAAGATGATGCTTTGAAAGTGCTGCACTCAATATGCCAGCACATTTGGAAAACTCAGCAGTGGGTACAGGACTGGAAAAGGTCAGTTTTCATTCCATTCCCAAAGAAAGGCAATGACAAAGACTGCTCAAATTACCACACAATTGCACTCATCTCACAGGCTAGTAAAGTAATGCTCAAAATTCTCCAAGCCAGGCTTTAGGAATATGTGAACCATGAATTTAAAGGTGTTCAAGCTGGTTTTAGAAAAGGCAGAGGAACCAGAGGTCAAATTGCCAACATCCGCTGGATCATGGAAAAAGCAAGAGAGTTCCAGAAAAACATCTATTTCTGCTTGATTGACTATGCCAAAGCCTTTGACTGTGTGGATCACAATAGACTGTGGAAAATTCTGAAAGAGATGGAAATACCAGACCACCTGACCTGCCTCTTGAGAAACCTGTATACAGGTTAGGAAGCAACAGTTAGAACTGGACATGGAAAAACAGACTGGTTCCAAATAGGAAAAGGAGTACATCAAGGCTGTCTATTGTCACCCTGTTTATTTAACTTCTATGCAGAGTACCTCATGAGAAATGCTGGACTGGACGAAGCACAAGCTGGAATCAAGATTGCCAGGAGAAATCTCAAGAACCTCAGATATGCAGATGACACCACTCTTATGGCAGAAAGTGAAGAACTAAAGAGCCTCTTGATGAAAGTGAGAGAGGAGAGTGAAAAAGTTGGCTTAAAGCTCAACATTCAGAAAGCTAAGATCATGCATCTGGTCCCATCACTTCATGGGATATAGATGGGGAAACAGCAGAAACAGTGTCAGATTTATTTTGGGGGGGCTCCAAAATCACTGCAGTTTGTGGTTGCAACCATGAAATTAAAAGACGCTTACTCCTTGGAAGGAGAGTTATGACCAACCTAGTTAGCATATTCAAAAGCAAAGACATTAGTTTTCTAACAAAGGTCCGTCTAGTCAAGGCTATGGTTTTTCCTGTGGTCATGTATGCATGTGAGAGTTGGACTGTGAAGAAAGCTGAGTGCCGAAGTATTGATGTGTTTGAACTGTGGTGTTGGAGAAGACTCTTGAGAGTCCCTTGGACTGCAAGGAGATCCAACCAGTCCATTCTGAAGGAGATCCACCCTGGGATTCCTTTTGGAAGGAATGATGCTAAAGCTGAAACTCCAGTACTTTGGCCACCTCATGCGAAGAGTTGACTCATTGGAAAAGACTCTGATGCTGGGAGGGATTGGGGGCAGGAGGAGAAGGGGACGACAGAGGATGAGATGGCTGGATGGCATCACTGACTCGATGGATGTGAATCTAAGTGAACTCCAGGAGTTGGTGATGGACAGAGAGGCCTGGTGTGCTTTGATTAGTGGGTTCACAAATAATCAGACACTACTGAGCGACTGAACTGAACTGAACTGAAACAACTCCTGAATTGTGTAAGGAGTGTACAGGAATTTCTTGTATTTCTGCAAATTTTCTCTAAATGTAATGTTTCAAAGTAAAAGTCACACACAAAGGAAAATAGGAGAATTTGAAACAGAAAAAAGGGAATGTGTCAGGAGTGATTGAAGGGTAGAAGGTAGGACAGAAGAAACAGTGTTCTCAGCTCTGAGAATACATGATTCCTTCAGTTTTAGACATGATTGTTATCCAGAGAAAGGATAATAGTGGACCAAAGTCTCAGTGAAAACAGGAAGAAATAACTTTCAGTCTAGAAGATGACTGTACTTAGTAGAAGGTACCTTTGTGTATAAGTTTTGTTTAACAGAATGATATCCAGTAGAAAGACAAACAGTAAAGAGAATCTCAAAGGTTCAACTTTTAACAAACGATTTTTTTCAATGCACTATCTCAGTCAAAGAACACTGACCAAGACAGGTCAGTTTTAGCCCTAAGTCTGCAACTTAGTAGTTAAATATATAACCTAAATTTTATTTGCATAAATTTCTCATTTGAAAATAGGATACCTATACATATCAATTCATGATAGTTTTATAAAAAAGTAATAACAATTCATGTCAATATTAAAACACTAACATTAATTATTCAATAAATTAATTAACAATTAATTATATACTATATGAGACATCACCATGCACCTGTATAAACACAAATGTTATACCATCTTCTCACATTGTTAGGTGCACATAGAAACTGTACATCACTGAATTCCCTTTTATGCACTATAAAATCAGAATGCTTGCAAAAAATAGACATCCATTGCTAAAGCACATTTTTATTAAAGATGTTAACATAATATGTGACCTTTGAGTAGCATGTAATCATTAAGATGTTTTATCCCACTTTTAATTCTGTCTTTTAGGGCTATCTTCTGTTTTGAATAATTTGATCTGTGTTTCATTGGGAAATACAGAATTTTGAGGAAAGCAAGCAGCCTTGCAGATGTTTTCCAGATATACAACATATTTGAGCTGCTGTCTTGAGAAGTAGGGCATTTTTATAGAATGAGTTGCTGCATATACTTGAAATGTCAAGACATGCTCTCAAGACTGTACAGGTTTTTCATGAAGTCTAACTTAAAACACTGTCACGTTTTTAATTCTACACACACTGATTTATGAACAATCACAGTAGATTTTCTTGACATTTATTTTCTTACTTTTAAAGCTTGATCTAGAATTTCCAGTTAAGCACATTTTCTACTATCTCCTACAGAAAGATTACAGTTCTAAAACTTTACTAAAAAATCACAATCATTATATATATATATATATATATATACATATATATTTTAAAAGGTCATTTAACATAAAAATGTTAAAATTGAGTCATGATATTGAATGTGATAAGTACATTTGTGTATGTATCTGCATGCATATATAATAAAATCTGCAAATGTCATAAATTTTTAGCATATTAAGAAAGTCACAGAAAATGCTTCATAAATCAATGTTGGTAATACATGTAGCTTACAGTATGAGAAAGATCTCTGAAATAAGTCACATACATATGTAAATTATGGAAATACTTATAAAAGTAAATATACATTCCCTGTAATCATTATAAAGACACTGAACTGTAAGTTCTGATTTTAAGTTACTTTCTACATACTAAGGATTTAGGACTTGGTATTGAGTAGTCTTTTATGTTTATTACAATGTCATTTTGTTTATAGAATCATAACTTTCATTTATTTAGGTAATAAATATGACTACACAACACAAAAAACTACTATGTTTATTGAAATTATTGTGATACACAGATATGCTTTGATATATGTCTAGGATATTTGAAGATCTATTTAATTTTTAATGATTAGTTTATTTATCATCAGACCATGACTTTCTCTACTTAAACTTACTCAGATGAAAAATATCAAACAAGATTAAAGGCTAATTACTAAGTCATATTTTGTATACCAAATAGCTATTCACTATACAATGTATCAGTTCAGTTTAGTTCAGTCACTCAGTCGTGTACAACTCTTTGAGAACCCATGAATCGCAGCACGCTAGGCCTCCCTGTCCATCACCAACTCCCAGAGTTCACTCAGATACACATCCATCAAGTGAGTGATGCCAAGCCGCCATCGCATCCGCTGCCAGACCCTTCTCCTCCTGCCCCAATCCCTCCCAGCATCAGAGTCTTTTCCAATGAGTCAACACTTCGCATGAGGTGGCCAAAGTACTGGAGTTTCAGCTTTAGCATCATTCCTTCCAAAGAAATCCCAGGGCTGATCTCCTTCAGAATGGACTGGTTGGATCTCCTTGCAGTCCAAGGGACTCTCAAGAATCTTCTCCAACACCACAGTTCAAAAGCATCAATTCTTCGGAGCTCAGCTTTCTTCACAGTCCAACTCTCACATGACCACAGGAAAAACCATAGCCTTGACTAGATGGACCTTTGTTGGCAAAGTAATGTCTCTGCTTTTGAATATGCTATCTAGGTTGGTCATAATTTTCCTTCCAAGGAGTAAGCGGCTTTTAATTTCATGGCTGCAACCACCAACTGCAGTGATTTTGGAGTCCAAAAAAATAAAGTCTGACACTGTTTCCACTGTTTCCCCATCTATTTCCCATGAAGTGATGGGACCAGATGCCATGATCTTAGTTTTCTGAATGTTGAGCTTTAAGCCAACTTTTTCACTCTCCTCTTTCACTTTCATCAAGAGGCTCTTTATTTCTTCTTCTCTTTCTGACATAAGGATGATGTCATCTGCATAACTGAGGTTATTGATATTTCTCCCGGCAATCTTGATTCCAGCTTGTGCTTCCTCCAGCCCAGCGTTTCTCATGATGTACTCTGCATAGAAGTTAAATAAGCAGGGTCACAATAGACAGCCTTGATGTACTCCTTTTCCTATTTGGAACCAGTCTGTTTTTCCATGTCCAGTTCTAATGGTGGCTTCCTCACCTGCATACAGTTTCTCAAGAGGCAGGTCAGGTGGTCTGGTATTTCCATCTCTTTCAGAATTTTCCACAGTCTATTGTGATCCACACAGTCAAAGGCTTTGGCATAGTCAATCAAGCAGAAATAGACGTTTTTCTGGAACTCTCTTGCTTTTTCCATGATCCAGCGGATGTTGGCAATTTGACCTCTGGTTCCTCTGCCTTTTCTAAAACCAGCTTGAACACCTTTAAATTCATGGTTCACGTATTCCTGAAGCCTGGATTGGAGAATTTTGACCATTGCATTACTAGCATGTGAGATGAATGCAATTGTGCAGTAATTTTTTTTTTTTTATTCTTCCAATTTTATTTTATTTTTAAACTTTACATAATTGTATTAGTTTTGCCAAATATCAAAATGAATCCGCCACAGGTATACATGTGTTCCCCATCCCGAACCCTCCTCCCTCCTCCCTCCCCATACCATCCCTCTGGGCCGTCCCAGTGCACCAGCCCCAAGCATCCAGCATCATGCATCGAACCTGGACTGGCAACTCGTTTCCTACATGATATTTTACATGTTTCATTGCCATTCTCCCAAATCTTCCCACCCTCTCCCTCTCCCACAGAGTCCATAAGACTGTTCTATACATCAGTGTCTCTTTTGCTGTCTCGTACACCGGGTAATTGTTACCATCTTTCTAAATTCCATATATGTGCGTTAGTATACTGTATTTATGTTTTTCCTTCTGGCTTACTTCACTCTGTATAATAGGCTCCAGTTTCATCCACCTCATTAGAACTGATTCAAATGTATTCTTTTTAATGGCTGAGTAATACTCCATTGTGTATATGTACCACAGCTTTCTTATCCATTCATCTGCTGATGGACATCTAGGTTGCTTCCATGTCTTGGCTATTATAAACAGTGCTGCGATGAACATTGGGGTATAATTTGAGCATTCTTTGTCATTGCCTCTCTTTGTGATTGGAATGAAAATTGATCTTTTCCAGTCCCGTGGCCACTGCTGAGTTTTCCTAATTTGTTGGCATATTGAGTGCCTCACTTTCACAGCATCATCTCTCAGGATTTGAAATAGCTCAACTGGAATTCCATCACTTCCACTAGCTTTGTTCATAGTGATGCTTCCTAAAGCCCATTTCATTTCACATCTCAGGATGTGATGTCTGGGTCTAGGTGAGTGATCACACCATAGTGCTTATCTGGGTTGTGAAGATCTTTTTTGTACAGTTCTTCTGTGTATTATTGCCACCTCTTAATACTTTCTTCTTATATAGGTCCATACCATTTCTGTCCTTTATTGAGCCCATCTCTCCATGAAATGTTCCCTTGGTATCTCTAATTTTCTTGAAGAGATTTCTAGTCTTTTCCATTCTATAGTTTTCCTCTATTGCTTTGCAGTGATCGCTGAGGAAGGCTTTCTTATCTCTCCTTGCTCTTCTTTGGAACTCTACATTCAAATGGGTTTATCTTTCTTTTTCTCCTTTGTTTTTCACTTTTCTTCTTTTCACAGCTATTTAATACAGCCTCCCCAGACAGTCATTTTGCTTTGTTTTTTGCATTTATTTGTCTTGGAGATGGTCTTGATTCCTGTCTCCTATACAATATCACGAACCTCCATCCATAGTTTATCAGGCACTTTGTCTATTAGATCTAGTCCCTTAAGTCTATTTCTCATTTCCACTGTATAGTCATAAGGGATTTGATTTAGATCATACCTGAATGGTCTAGTGGTTTTCCCTACTTTCTTCAATTTAAGTCTGAATTTGGCAATAAGGAGTTCATGATCTGAGCCACGGTCACCTCCCGGTCTTGTTTTTGCTGACTGTATAGAACTTCTCCCTTTTTGGCTGCAAAGAATATAATCAATATGATTTCGGTGTTGACCATCTGGTGATGTCCATGTGTAAAGTCTTTTCTTCTGTTGTTGGAAGACAGTGTTTGCTATGATCAGTGTGTTCTTTTGGCAGAACTCTATTAGCCTTTTCCCTGCTTCATTCTGTACTCCAAGGCCAAATTTGCCTGTTACTCCACGTGTTTCTTGACTTCCTACTCTTGCATTCCAGTCCCCTATAATGAAAAGGACATATTTTTTGGATGTTAGTTCTAGAAGGCCTTGTAGGTCTTCAAAGAACTGTTCAACTTGAGCTTCTTCTGCATTACTGGTTGGGGCATAGACTTGGATTACGGTGATATTGAATGGTTTGCCTTGGAAAAGAATAGAGATCATTCTTTCATTTTTGAGATGCTGGATTAAATAATCTCAAAAGGCACTTCCAACTTTTACTTTTCTACAAGCTATTATACTTATATAAACATTATTCATGTCAATCAAAATCCAATTACAGTTGAAGACTGTGCACGCAGATTATTAGAATAAAATAAAACTATGTCTCACTGGACTTCCCAAGTGGCTTAGTGGTAAAGAATCCACCTGCCAGTCAGGAGATGTAGTCCAATCCCTGGGTCACTAACATCCCTGGAGTAGGAAATGGCAGCCGACTTCATTTCCCTGGGATGCCTGGGAAATCCCTTGGACACTGGATCCTGGTAGGCTGTTGTCCATGAGGTTGCAAATGAGTCAGATACAACTAAGCTACTAAATAACAACAGCATGTCTTATTTAGCCTATGAACTGCATTTTTATCTTAGAGATTTTTGCATCTTTCAGTATGGTGACACTGCATTTTATATTAGGTAGATATATATCAGTATTGATATAGTATTAAATCAGTATGTTTTATATATTATGCAGGCCAGTGCCAAGAGGCTAGTCTGTCATTTGGCTGAGCCCACGGATTAGGCCAGGACCACCCAGGCTAGGCTGCCTTTCGATTGACACCACTGATTAGGCCAGGCCAAACAAGTTCAAGGTCAGGAGGGGCGGCCGTGAGGAGATATCCCTTGTCCAAGATAAGGAGCAGCAGCTGTGCTTTACTGGCGCAGCTGTGAAGAGATACCCCACGTCCAAGGTAAGAGAAACCCAAGTAAGACAGTCATCGTGTGAGGGCATCAGAGGGCAGACACACTGAAACCATAATCACAGAAAACTAGTCAATCTAATCACATGGACCACAGCCATGTCTAACTCAGTGAAACTAAGCCATGCCGTGTGGGGCCACCCAAAACAGACGGGTCATGGTGGAGAGGTCTGACAGAATGTGGTCCCCTAGAGAAGGGAATGGCAAACCACTTCAGTATTCTTGCCTTGAGAACCCCATAAACAGTATGAGAAGGCAAAATGATAGGATACT
Organism: Bos mutus; assembly: GCF_027580195.1. NCBI lineage: Eukaryota > Metazoa > Chordata > Mammalia > Artiodactyla > Bovidae > Bos > Bos mutus. The sequence continues at coordinate 40,732,063 of NC_091628.1, read as the reverse complement.
AAAAGAGGAACTCCCCAGTAGCCCAATATGCTACTGGAGATCAGTGGAAAAATAACTCCAGAAAGAATGAAGGCATGGAGCCAAAGCAAAAACAATACCCACTTGTGGATGTGACTGGTGATAGAAGCAAGGTCTGATGCTGTAAAGAGCAATATTGCATAGGAACCTGGAATGTTAGGTCCATGAATCAAGGCAAATTGGAAGTGGTCAAACAAGAGATGGCAAGAGTGAATGTCGACATTCTAGGAATCAACAAACTAAGATAGACTGGAATGGGTGAATTTAAATCAGATGGCCGTTATATCTACTACTGTGGGCAGGAATCCCTTAGAAGAAATGGAGTAGCCATTATAGTCAGCAAAAGAGTCAAAAATGCAGTATTTGGATGTAATCTCAAAAACGACAGAATGATATCTGTTTATTTCCAAAGAAGACCATTCAATATCATGGTAATCCAGTAACGCTGAAGAAGCTGAAGTTGATCATTTCTATGAAGACCTACAAGACCTTTTAGAACTAACACCCAAAAAAGATGTCCTTTTCATTATAGAGGACTGGAACACAAAAGTAGGAAGGCAAGAAATACCTGGGGTAACAGGAAAAGTTGGCCTTAAAATATGGAATGAGGCAGGACAAAGGCTAATGGAGTTTTGTCAAGAGAACGCACTGGGCATAGCAAACACCCTCTTCCAACAACACAAGACAATACCCTACACATGGACATCACCAGATGGTCAACACTGAAATCAGATTGATTATGTTCTTTGCAGCCAAAGATGGAGAAGCTCTACACAGTCAGTAAAAACAAGACCGGGAGGTGACTGTGGCTCAGATCATGAACTCCTTATTGCCAAATTCAGACTTAAATTGAAGAAAGTAGGGGAAACCATTAGACCATTCAGATATGACCTAAATCAAATCCCTTATGATTATACAGTGGAAGTGAGAAATAGATTTAAGGGACTAGATCTGATAGACAGAGTGCCTGATAAACTATGGACAGAGGTTCGTGACATTGTACAGGAGACAGGGATCAAGACCATCCCCATGGAAAAGAAAAGCAAAAAAAGCAAAACAGCTGTCTGGGCAGGCCTTAGAAATAGCTGAGAAAAGAAGAGAAGAGAAAAGCAAAGGAGAAAAGGAAAGCTATAAGCATCTGAATGCAGAGTTCCAAAGAATAGCAAAGAGAGATAAGAAAGCCTTCCTCACCGATCACTGCAAAGAAATAGAGGAAAACAACAGAATGGGAAAGACTAGAGATCTCTTGGGAGAAGGCAAAGGCACCCCACTCCAGTACTGTTGCCCAGAAAATCCCATGGATGGAGGAGCCTGGTAGGCTGCAGTCCATGGGGTTGCTAAGAGTCAGACACGACTGAGCGACTTCACTTTCAATTTCCACTTTCATGCATTGGAGAAGGAAATGGCAACCCACTCCAGTGTTCTTGCCTGGAGAATCCCATGGACGGAGAAGCCTGGTAGGCTGCAGTCCATGGGGTCACACAGAGTCGGACACCACTGAAGCGACTTAGCAGCAGAGATCTATTCAAGAAAATTAGAGATACCCAGGGAACATTTCATGGATAGATGGGCTCAATAAAGGACAGAAATGGTATGGACCTAACAGAAGCAGAAGGTATTAAGAAGAAGTGGCAAGAATACACAGAAGAACTCTACAAAAAAGATCTTCACAACCCAGATAATCACGATTGTGTGATCATTCACCTAGAGCCAGACATCCTTGAATGTGAAGTCAAGTGGGTCTTAGAGAGCCTCACTATGAACAAAGCTAGTGAAGGTGATGGCATAACAGTTGAGCTATTTCAAATCCTTGGAAGATGATGCTATGAAAATGCTGCACTCAATATGCCAGTAAATTTGGAAAACTCAGCAGTGGCCACAGGACTGGAAAAGGTCAGTTTTCATTCCAATCCCAAAGAAAGGCAATGCCAAAGAATGCTCAAACTACTGCACAATTGCACTCATCTCACATACTAGTAAAGTAATGCTCAAATTCTCCAAGCCAGGCTTCAGCAATACATGAACTGTGAACTTTCAGATATTCAAGATTGTTTTAGAAAAGGCAGAGGAACCAGAGATCAAATTGCCAACATCCACTGGATCACTGAAAAAATAAAAGAGTTTGAGAAAAGCATCTATTTCTGCTTTATTGACTATGCCAAAGCCTTTGACTATGTGGATCACAATAAACTGTGGAAAATTCTGAAAGAGATGGGAATACCAGACCACCTGACCTGCCTCTTGAGAAACCTATATTCAGGTCAGGAAGTAACAGTAGAACTGGACATGGAACAACAGAGTGGTTTCAAATAGGAAAAAGAGTACATCAAGGATGTATAGTGTAACCCTGCTTATTTAACTTGTATGCAGAGTACATCATGAGAAATGCTGGGTGGAAGAAACACAAGCTAGAAGCAAGATTGCTGGGAGAAATATCAATAACTTCAGATATGTAGATGACACCACCCTTATGGCAGAGTGTGAAGAGGAACTCAAAAGCCTCTTGATGAAAGTGAAAGAGGAGAGTGAAAAAGTTGGCTTAAAGCTCAACATTCAGAAAACTAATATCATGGCATCTGGTCCCATCACACATGGGAAATAAATGGGGAAACAGTGTCAGACTTTTTTTTTTTGGGGGGGGGGGCTCCAAAATCACTGCAGATAGTGGTTGCAGCCATGAAATTAAAAGACTCCTTGAAAGGAAAGTTATGACCAATCTAGATAGCATATTAAAAATCAGAGACATTACTTTGCCAACAAAGATCCATCTAGACAACACTATGGTTTTTCCAGTGATCATGTATGGATGTGAAAGTTGGATGGTGAAGAAAGCTGAGCGCCGAAGAATTGATGCTTTTGAACTGTGGTGTTGGAGAAGACTCTTGAGAGTCCCTTGGACTGCAAGGAGATCCAACCAGTCCATCCTAAAGGAGATCGGTCCTGGGTGTTCACTGGAAGGACTGATGCTGAAGCTGAAACTCCAATAGACCACCTCATGAGAAGAGTTAACTCATTGGAAAAGACCCTGATGCTGGGAGGGATTGGAAGCAGGAGGAGAAGGGGAGGACAGAGGATGGGATGGCTGGATGGCATCACCGACTTGATGGACATGAGTTTGAATGAACTCAGGGAGTTGGTGATGGACAGGGAGGCCTGGCGTGCTGTGATTCATGGGCTCCAAAGAGTCGGACACGACTGAGCAACTGAACTGAACTGAGTATAGTTTAAAATAATATACTATTTGCTAAGACTGATGTAACAAAGTACTACAAACTGAATGGCTTAGACAACAATAATGTATTGTCTCAGAGTTAGGCATGACTCAAGTGACTTAGCAGCAGTAGCACAGTTTTGGATCCTAAAAGCCCAACATCACAATTATCATTGCACTGGTTTCTTTCAAAGGCTGTGGGGAAAATTTGTTCCATACCTATTGTAACTTAGTGAAATCTTTGGGATTATTTAGCTTGTAAAAGCTTCACCAATCTCTATCTTTATTTCATATGGCATTCTCCCTGTGGGAGTATCTGGGTGCAAATTTCCCCCTTTTTTAAAAACCAACAGCAACACACTGAATTATGGCCCATCCTACTTCAGTATAATCTCATCTTATCTAATTATATCTACAATAACCTTGTTTCCATATAAGACCCCATTCTAAGGTACTAGGGTTTAGAATTTCAACATATGAATTTTAGAGGGATACAACTGAACCCAAAATATAACATATCTTAGTATCTATATGTTACTATTTATACCACTGACATGCTAGTTTATTAGATAGTGCTATTATAATGATATGTGGACATAAATATAAACCATAGAATATTTATACTATGAGCATATTATTATTATAAAATATATTAGTATATTTTATAATACATGGGGCTTCCCTGGTGGCTCAGATGGTAAAGAATCCACCTGCAATGCAGGAGATCCAGGTGTGATCCCTGGGTTGGGAGAAGATCCCCTGGAGGAGGGAATGGCTACCCACTCCAGGATTCTTGCCTGGAGAATTCTATGGAGAGAAGAGCCTGGTGAGCTACAGTCCGTGGAATCACAGAGTTGGACCCAACTGAGCAACTAACACATACATACATACATAGTACATAGGAAGATGGTAGATAATCTAAAGATTGGCCTATTCTAAGCAAAATCTAAGCTGATTTATTTATGAAAGTACTTTGAAAAACTATTCAAACAATTCTTCCTGAAACTTTTTCTCAATATACTAATTCTTTTAGGAGGAAACACAAAATGTTACTGAGAAACATAAGATAGTAATGGCACCTTACTCATGTGTTTCAATAATTAATATAAAAATAAAGTTTCAACTGTATGTGTAAGCTACAACTTTGAAAGCTGCAATTCTATGCCTAACTTAGAATTGTATTGCAGTTGAATTTGTATATGTATATATGTAGTCCCATTCCCTCCTTAAAGATGTTCACAAACTGAAAATATTTGTCAAATAATATGTAGAGTGTATCCTCTCTGTTTATATTAGCAAAGAGATTAATCCTATAATAGCAGTTTAAAATGCAGACAATATAAAGTATTTGGTCCTGTGTAAATATGCATATCACTGTTTGAGTGTGTATTTGCCATTTGCTAAAAACTATTTTAATTAAAAGTCCAAAAATAACTAGTTTCATCGTATTTGGTAAAGTAAATAGCACCATTAAAAGTCAATCAAGTATGACAAAGTGAAAAAAGTATTTGTGAAATGGATCTTTTGCCTTCTTTGTTTTATTCATAGCCTGGATCCCTTTCCTTTACTATCACACTCACTCATTTCCTGGGCTCCCATCAGACTTTGGAGAAGTATCTAAACATCAGAACCCATCTTGTTTTTAGAATCACTGGTTTCAATAAAATTAATAAATAAAGACTAAGATTTCATTAACTAAAACAAGATTTTAATGACAAACTGTCTTCATTAAGATGCATCTTTTCCTTGAGTTTTTAAAGTCACACATGCATACAACACACACACACATATTAAAAGGAAAAAGATTGTTTCCTTTCTACTACTGTCAACACTTTGTAAAAAATTCATAAACAGAAACCTCAGTTAAATAAAGACTGGAGACCAGAAAGGGAAGCTCTCACACCTATCACAATAGCAGAGCTCAACAGGAAGATAAGACTTCTTTCCTAGCAAGGATTTAACCAATGAAAAGTCATGGACTATTTGTTTAAGATGGCCTTCCAAGTTTCCTTCTCCTCTCTATAAAAAGTCTTCTCTTTCCCTTGCTGGGCAGAGCCTTCCTAGTGACTGAACATGGTTGCAGACCCTGAACTGCAACGTTCTGCTGACCACAGGTAAACCCATCTTTGCTAGAGACATACCCAGCAGTCCATCTGTTTTATGTCAACAAATTCTCCCAACAAATTGTGTAGGTTTTCCAATTCTTGGACAACAACTGGGTGTCTGACAATCAATTTAATTCTGACACTATCTTCATAGAGTTAAAATCAGATCTCACAGCTTAAGGGCTCAAGTCTCACAAGATTACTCCCACTTTAGATTCCAATCACAAGTCTGGATTTCCCATACTTCAGACTCAGAAAAGCAATTTACTTAAAATTATCCGTTTCCTATAAAGGAGGTAACTCACAAACAGTCATAGAATAGATGCATTGGGCAAGGTTTCAAAAAGGGATATGGAGCTTGCATTCCCTCCCTGGGTGTGCTACCACCCAATACATGTATACATATACCCCTTCCTTCTTGAACCTCCCTCCAACCACTCCATCTCATACCCTCTAGTTCATTACTGAGCACCTAATTGAGTTCCCTGTGCTATACAGCAGCTTCCTACTAGCCATCTATTTTATACACAGTAGTGTATATATGTCATTTCTACTCACTCTCTCCTTCCACCCTTGCATCTATGTCTTTATTCTTGTGCTGCAAATAGGCTCATCTGAACCACCTTTGAACCTTCTATACATGTGTTAATATTTGTTTTTCTCTTTCTGACTTACTTCACTCTGTGTGACAAACTCTAAGTCCATTCACATCACTACAAATGACTCAGTTTTGTTCCTTTCTATGGTTGAGTAATAGTTCATTGTATGTATGAACCACATCTTCTTTACCCATTCATCTTTTGATGGGCATTTAGATTGCTTCCATGTCCCGGCTACTGTAAATAGTGCTGTAATGAACATATGATGCTTTTGAACTGTGGTGTTGGAGAAGACTCTTGAGACTCCCTTGGACTGCAAGGAGATCCAACCAGCCCATTCTAAAGGAGATCAGTCCTGGGTGTTCTTTGGAAAGAATGATGCTAAAGCTGAAACTCCAGTACTTTGGCCACCTCATGCAAGAGTTGACTCATTGGGGAGGGCTCTGATGCTGGGAGGGACTGGGGGCAGGAGGAGAAGGGGATGACAGAGGATGAGATGGCTGGATGGCATCACCAACTCGATGGACGTGAGTCTGGGTGAACTCCGGGAGTTGGTGATGGACAAGGAGGCCTGGCATGCTGCAATTCATGGGGTTGCAAAGAGTCAAACATGACTGAGCGGCTGAACTGAACTGAATGAACATATAGTTCTTATCACTTAGGAAATTACAAGGCTTTTAGGAGGTCTGTCCATGAGCTGTGACCAAATATAAATTCCTATTGTGTCACAAAATCATATATAATAGCATACACATATGTATGTATGTATATGTATATATGTTTGTATTTCATATATATATTACATATGTATGTATATGACCATATATTTCTGGTAAGATGGCTCTAATTGTTTGTAAGAAACATACAATATTTCTAAATCCCAGTGTAGATTATAGCTGGGATCCCTGCTATATCATATTAAATGGTTTCTATTCCTAATACTGCTTATTAACTTATCCATGCCTATATAGGAGAGATAATAATATTATTGTAAGTATTAAATAATATAGCAGCTATAGTCAATAGTCATTGATATATAGCAAGAACACAATAAGTTCAGAATTATTATCATCATCACCACTCCTTTTTTAAAAATCATGTTAAAATATTAACAGTAATTATCTTTATGTGTTAGGATTAAAACTGATTATTATATATATTTAATATTATATTTTTCAAGACTTTACAAGGACTATTAATTGCACAGTAACAAATAAAATGCTGTTTTGAAATGAAATAAAAAGAACTCAACAGTATTTATCTAATAATATTAATAAATTATAAACTGTTTATTATGTAAAATAATGTAATATCAACTCTCTTTCAAACTAAACTTTAAAAAGCAATTACTGAATCCATTAAAAGTATTTATTGACAACCACAGGAAGTTTGAAAATGACACAAACAATGGCTACTTCTTGTCTTCTTCTATTGAGTGACAGTGGATCTAAAACTTCACATCTGGTCTCAGATTGGAACCAGAACCCGTTGTCTTTTAATTAAAATCACTCACCTGGTTTTAGAACTTACTGAAGCTCAGGTTCTTAATGTCTCAGCATACAAGGAATTCAACAAGGGGCAAAGTGATAGTCAAGAAGTAGATTTACTAATACAGGATGCTTGTAAGGATACAAGTGGGCAATCAAGGGGACTCTGCCCCAAGAATTAAGTAAGCCATCAAAGAAAATAAGGGGCTCTGAGAGACACATATGAATGTCTGCCTTCCTGATGTCTACTTTCTCTGCAGCTCAGGATTGCATATAAGCCTTAGTTACCTGTCTTTGAATTTTTCATATCTATGTGAGATTCCTGTATATACGAAATTTTATTTTCCTATTAATCTGTCTTAGATATATTTTTAATAGGTCAACTAAAAAAGCTGCCAACTACAAATTAGCACTTACCAAGAACATTGCCAATGACTGAACAAAAAAAGGCATTTGCCATCTGTCTCCACGGAGACTGAACCTCCTGTTGCTATTGTTGCTAAACTTCAACAATTCCTGAGGGAGTTAAGGGTAGAGTGAGGCACTCTGTGCTCCAGGGAATTTGGTGGGACTGGTCTTTAGATAGCTGGATGTATCTAGGAACAGATTTTATGATTTCAGTCCTTGAATCTCCTCCTGTCTAGAAAAGCACTAAATCCCTTCATGGTGACATCAGATTTTCATGACTAACAAAAAACTTTTTGTAAAATGAGTGCTTCATGACATTGAACTCCCCTTCACTAAAACCTTGTTGACTTTCCCCCACTGCTGCTTTGGAGTAGTCTCTCAGAGCTATTTGAGATGCTGCCTCCTGAGCTGCAGTCCTCATTTTGTCCCAAATAAAATTTAACTCACAACTCTCAAGTTGTACATTTTTTTTTTCTTTTAGTCGACAAAGCCTATAAAGGTAGAGGAACAATTTTCCTTCCCAATAACACTTAAAAAAAAAAAAAAAAAAACTTAAAAAGGACTCTCTTGGCCCCTTTTCATACCATTTTTCTTTTTATACCATTTATCTGTGATTAACTTTTCTGCACTAGGATTTATGAGATAGCATTTACTATTGTGTGCTTATTTTTGTATTCCTTTACACTCATGTCCTTTACACTGTATGTCCTCTGATTTGTTACTCTAAAAGAAGCATATACCTGAATTTCATATTTTACTTGATATAGATGATATTTTATCATATAATATATATCTAAGCCTGTTTATATTTGCTGCATTTATTAACAGTTTGGACTGGTTGGCCATTTTCTTTTGACATTAATTTTCTTTTTTTGTTTGTTTTTACCCATTCTGACTTTTAATTTTTTTCTTCCCTTTTCATCTTTAGGGTTGCATATTGTATATCTCTTACTTTTCCTTTTAGTTGCTAACATTCATATATATTAATATATTTTTTCCTAATAACTGCTAATATTAATCAATGCCATGCTTTTTATCCAAAATAAGGCAACACCCAGCAGGATATGCTGGATATCCAGCATATTCAGAATATGTGCCAGTTTCTTATAAACTTTTTCTTAACTGACTTTCATGTCATTTTTGCATATTTAGCTTAAATTTATTATTAACCACAAAAACCTATATTAATTTTATTATTTTTCTTTATATTTTATTTTTCTTAATATTTAGTAAAATTATTATTACATTTTACCTATATGTGTTCTTATCATTAAATTTTTGTCTTATTCCTGTCTTCTGCATTCCTTTTTTATTTACCTACAGAAGTACCTTTTTGATAGTTCTTTTGTAAACTGTTCTCTGGGAATGAGCTTTAAGTAACCATATACTTTTCTTTTTTCAGCCATTATAACTAAATAAAATTTGTTGTCCTGGTACTATTCTTCTGTAAGTTTCTTTCTGTGAATTTCTGTAAATTTCTTTCTCTCATACATTCTAGAATTTTCTCTCTGATCTCATGTTTTGTGATTTCATTTTGAGGTGTCTATTCCTCAGATAAGAAAGTGTGAGGTATCTATTGAGGTGCTCTTCAATCTGATGATTCATATGGTTGGTCATTCTGGAATAATTTCAGGTTTGAATGTTTCAAATATTTGCTCCCTAACATTTACTTTACATCCTCTACTACTCTTCTTTCTAATTTGTATCTGTTCAGCATTGAAATAACTTTTTGAGCCTGTTGAGTAAAGTTAGTCATAGCATCAACTTGTAGGATAACATCTGTAGTTTCCAGAGAGGGAATGAATATTGCAGCCAGATAATCATACCAGTGAAATACAGACCTTGCCCAGCAAGGTTTAAGGTGTGGCAGATTAGTAGACTTTTCTGGAAGCTCTGAAAATATGAAGCCATGAGTAAAAGGTTCCATCTCCCTATCCAGCCAGAGGGAAGCCATGTCCATAGGTAAGAGCCATATATCCAGTAGATCCCATTAGGAGCAAACAAGCATGACCGAGGGATCCAGTCCCAATGAGTGCCTGGCCAGGCAAAGGGAGGACCTGAACATGGGAAGCTTTCAATTGATTAAGAGGGAAGTGCTCCACAGACGCAGCAATTAGACTGATTGTGGAATGCAGGGTAAGAATGAGCCCAGGACAGAAAGGTGTTGTCTTGAGGGTCAAATAGGCAGACTTAGGACTTTTGGAGTCAGCAGAAGCAGGCCCACATAAATTATCAGGTCCATCAGAAAAGTAACAGGTGAAAGCATAGAGGATAAAGACATAAAATGACTTTATTTAGTTTTGGTTAGGGTGCCACTTTTTAACTCCAGTATGGTACACCCAGGAATAAATTCCTGGCACCTTGACAGCTGTGGGAGAAGAAAGAATAATCTGATAAGTGCCTTCCCAGAGGGGCTTGAAAGATTGCCCTCCAGATCTCAAAGTCTTTATCAGGAACTTGGTGCCTGGTTCAAACAGTGGCTTGTTTGACTCAGAAGCCAGGAGTCACCTCCCAGAGTTTCCATAATGTTTCTTGAAAGGCTGAAAGCTGAGTCACATAGTTAATTCTAAGGCTTCAGGGTCTATAACACTGTCTGTACATAAGAAGCACCCTCCATACCATAGATACATTCAAAGCGGGACAGTCGTTTCTTTTTAGGGGCAGTCTGAGCCCTCATTAAAGCAATGCAAAGAACTTTAAGCCAATTGTCCTGAGTCTCTTGAGTTAATTTACACAGATGTCTCTTAATGCCATTAGCCTTTTCTACCTTTCCTGAAGATCGGGGTCTCTAGGAACAGTGTAAGTGATATTCTATTCCTAGAGATTTTGACACCCCTTGAATTACAGCAGCTTTGTTGACTATGCCAAAGCCTTTGACTGTGTGGATCACAATAAACTGTGGAAAATTCTGAAAGAGATGGGAATACCAGACAACCTGATCTGCTTCTTGAGAAATGTGTATGCAAGGCAGGAAGCAACACTCAGAACTGGACATGGAACAACAGACTGGTTTCAAATAGGAAAAGGAGTTCATCAAGGCTGTATATTGTCACCCTGTTTATTTAACTTATATGCAGAGTACATCATGAGAAACGCTGGACTGGAAGAAACACAAACTGGAATCAAGATTGCCGGGAGAAATATCAATAACCTCAGATATGCAGATGACACCACCCTTATGGCAGAAAGTGAAGAGGAACTCAAAAGCCTCTTGATGAAAGTGAAAGAGGAGAGTGAAAAAGTTGGCTTAAAGCTCAACATTCAGAAAACGAAGATCATGGCATCCGGTCCCAACACTTCATGGGAAATAGATGGGGAAACAGTGGAAACAGTGGCTGACTTTATTTTGGGAGGCTCCAAAATCCCTGCAGATGGTGACTGCAGCCATGAAATTAAAAGACGCTTACTCCTTGGAAGGAAAGTTATGACCAACCTAGGTAGCATATTCAAAAGCAGAGACATCACTTTGCCAACAAAGGTCCGTCTAGTCAAGGCTATGGTTTTTCCTGTGGTCATGTATGGATGTGAGAGTTGGACTGTGAAGAAGGCTGAGCGCCGAAGAATTGATGTTTTTGAACTGTGGTGTTGGAGAAGACTCTTGAGAGTCCCTTGGACTGCAAGGAGATCCAACCAGTCCATTCTGAAGGAGATCAGCCTGGGATTTCTTTGGAAGGAATGATGCTAAAGCTGAAACTCCAGTACTTTGGCCACCTCATGCGAAGAGTTGACTCATTGGAAAAGACTCTGATGCTGGGAGGGATTGAGGGCAGGAGGAGAAGGGGACGACAGAGGATGAGATGGCTGGATGGCATCACCAACTCGATGGACGTGAGTCTGGGTGAACTCCGGGAGTTGGTGATGGACAGGGAGGCCTGGCATGCTGCAATTCATGGGGTCGCAAAGAATCGGACATGACTGAGCGACTGATCTGATCTGATCTGATCTAATGGTGGAGACATTGTCGCTCTGGAGGCTACTTGGCAGCCCAAACATGGGAATAATTTCATGAATTAAAATTTTTATAACTTTCTTAACCTGTTCACTATAGCAGGGAAAGGCTTCAATCTATCCAGCAAAAGTGTCTATCCAGACCTGTAAGCAAGTAAATCCATTTGTTTTTGGCATATGAGTAAAAGGAAACACAGCCTCATTTATTGAGGCTAGTCTCCATCTCGAACTAGCCTCCATTTATCATTTAACTTTTTCAAACCCCAAATAGGAGCGTTTCATGGACTATTACAGGGATTTAATAGCCTCTGCTCCTTTAAATTTCCAATGATAGGTTTTAACCCTTCCTTAACCTTTAGTGGGCACTGCTTTAGATGTGGAAATAAGTGAGGGTCTTTGAGGTTGATAATGACAGGAACAGCATTTTGTGCTCAACCCACCATTTTTCCATCAGCCCACACTTCAGGATTTACATTTGCTCAATTAATGGGAGAGAAAATTCAGGCTCCATATTCATGAAAACAGAACCTGGAACTTGCCCAGTATATCCCTCTCCATAAGGGGTGAGGGAGAGTCTGGCAGGATCAGAAACTCGTGAGGAAATAGCAGAGAGTCCCAGTTGCAGCTTAAAGGATCACTGAAATAATAACATTTGGCTCGTCCTGACAGTCCCATTACAATAGTGAATCGGGAGGAAAGTGGACCAGGGGCTTCAATGAGCACAGAGAAAGTTTCCCCAGTGTCCAAAAGAAAATTGACTGATTGCCTTCCCCCACTCTCCCACTCCCTCCCCCCTCCCCCCCCAGTTATTAATATCCAGGGTGTTATTAGGATGGGAGCTTGTGTGGGGACCTGTGGGCACCTTCAGCCCTGATTGTCCTGAGAGCCTGAGCCCTGGAGCCTACACCTCTGGGGACAGTCTCTCCTCTGGTGTGATCCTTTACACACCAGATGGGAAGCCGGGGGCAGCTTAGATGCCTGAGAGCAACTTCGTTTGAGATGCCCCTCCTTTCCACAGTAATAGCAAGCCCATCCCTTTTCACCTGGGTTTTTCTGGGAATTTTTCTCTTCAGGCTGATTCATAACAGTTTCCACAGTCATCACTAAAGCCTGGGCCTTTTCTCTGGTTCTCTTCTATTGTCTTTTTCCTCCTCATATTCTCTACTGTAATATACTGTCTGAGCCAGTTGTAACAGTTGTACCTCTGGGTAAGAAAAGGGCTTGTGGATTTTTATAGATTGGTTATTTTTCCCAGTAGGGCCTCCTGAAGAGGCAGTACGTTGTGTAGCTTTTCCTCAGCTCCTCTAGCTACCCTTCACATACATTTCCAGGGATAGATTAGATAAACATGCTTTTTCTCATCCTCATCCTTTTCCTCACCTTTGTCTCATCCTTAGTTTTTAGTTATCTGTGCCTCCTCTACTTTGACTGTCTGAGTTCCTATTGAAACCAAAGCAGTCTAAGGCTGCATTGGAACTGGGCTTCTTTGAACTTTTCTCGAGACTGAGGCAACCCTTCCTGGAGGGATTCCTTGACCCTAAGCTTGCTCAGTTGTGAGCCCCAGATACAGAGGCAGAGGCAGAGTAAGAGGACAGGAGGGAGCTGAAAGCTTTGCACCCAAATCTGTACTCTTAGGAAATAAATCTGCATATCTCGCAGAAAGAAAAAGAGCAACACATATGGCACTTCTACCCATTTCCCTTTTCTTCTACAGAACCAGTCTACTTGTAAAATAGAATTGTAATTAAAAGACCCTTCAACCGGCCATTGTCTGCCACACTCTAGCGGATATTGTGGCCATGCAGATTTGGAAAAGAAAGTCAGGCTTGTTTTCTGTAAACTCTGGGGGTCAAACTTATCCCAGTTTTTCAGTAAACAATCCAAGAATGTGAGTCTGGAAATTTGAGGAGCTCCCATCTATAAAAGAGAAAAAAGCGGTGACCAGCGCCTTTGCTTCCTTCCACTGGAGGCGTCCCTCCCTGCTGTAGATGGGGTTGTAGGCAGACATTCCACAGAAGCTTCCCTTCCCTGGCTGGGCTTAGTCTGTCCCTTACAGACAGAGGCGCCTTACTTGTCCCTCCGGTTTCTACCACCAAGGTAGGGTGGAGATGCACCAGGGGTAGACATGATGGCATCCTGAATTGATTTCTAGTTCCATACCACCCTGACCTTTGTTTGATTTGCCAGAGTAGTTTCCCAAAATATTTCCCAAGCTAGTACTCCTAGAGGAAGCATCCATCTTATGTGTGCCTGTTCACATTCCTGAGTACAGTCTTGACCACAGTAGAAGCAATGAATCATTGCCACATCAGTAAGCCACTGGAGAGCTTTATCTAGTCTGCTAAGAGCTAGTCCTACCAAAGGAAGAAGCCTGTTGTGCTCCCAAACTGGGATTCCGAACCTATGTTCTTAGAAACCTCTTGCTTGCTAGCTGCATTTCCATCCATATAGTTTGGAGGCACAGCTACAACAAGGACTCACTAGTTTCACTTAGTTCCTAAACGTGCTCCTAGCAAGTCTGGGTTCCCATAACTACCAAGCTAAGAGTCTAAATAAAAATACATAGTAACGACATGAATCACAAGTCCATTGAAATTCTATGATCGGACAGATTAGGTTAGCAGTTCTAATTTCCCACCCAATTATGAAATGGTCAAAGAGACCAGGAAAAGCTGACTGAGAAAGGAAAGTTCACTCCACATGCTTTGCCCATTTCTGGTTGCTCCCTTCGCAGGACCTTTGCTGTCTCTTGGCATTGACAGATCCGTATAAACCCCTGACAATGCTCCCCTTTGGGGGCTGCCTTCAGTCATTATGAGGCACTGTGAAACCACAGAGCAGGGCTCATCACTTACTTCCTTTATGCAAAGTGTGTCATTCATTCACACAAACACACTGAAGAGTTAGTAAAGCAGAAAAACTCTACACTGAGAAAGCAGAGAGGCTAGAGCTCTGAGTGTTCTTACCTTGTCCTACAGATCCTGGATGAGCCCCCAAGATGATAGCTTAAGGTGAATGATGTCAGATTCGTGATCTCCAAAGAAGAAGATTTACCTTCGGGATCAGAGACCAGGCTTGACCACTCAGGGCTCTTGAGTGGCAGAAGTTTTATTACATTGAAAAGGGACAGAGAAAGCTTCTGACATAGACATCAGAAAGGGTCAGAGAGTGCCCTGCTCACTAGCCTTTAGCAGGGAATTATATATTTTATAATTAGTTGGTACAATAAACCAAAAGAATGTCTCAAGGTTGTAAAAATTTTACCAGACCCACCCCCCACAATTTACACTTTAGGATAACAGGATTAGAATTTAATAATAGAAAGATCCTACCAGACCCACTCCCATAATATGCATTTTTAAATATCAGGATTAATCAGAAGGTTTTCAGGAAGGAGAAACTGTCCTCAAGCAGGATACATTGTTGTTACACAATCCCTCACTTCAGTTCAGTTCAGTCACTCAGTTGTGTCTGACTCTTTGCGACCCCATGAATCACAGCATGCCAGGCCTCCCGGTCCATCACCAATTCTGGAGTTCACTCAAACTCACATCCATCGAGTCGGTGATGCCATCCAGCCATCTCATTCTCTGTTGTCCCCTTCTCCTATTGCCCCCAATCCCTCCCAGCATCAGGGTCTTTTCCAATGAGTCAACTCTTTGCATAAGGTGGCCAAAGTGTTGGAGTTTCAGCTTCAGCATCAGTCCTTCCAATGAACACCCAAGACTGATCTCCTTTAGGATGGACTGGTTGGATCTCCTTGCAGTACAAGGGACTCTCAAGAGTTTTCTCCAATACCATGTTCAAAAGCATCAGTTCTTCATCGCTCAGCTTTCTTCACAGTCCAACTCTGACATCCATACAAAACCACTGGAAAAACCATAGCCTTGACTAGATGGACTTTTGTTGGCAAAGTAATATCTCTTCTTTTTGATGTACTATCTAACTTGGTCATAGCATATTCAAAAGCAGAGACATTACTTTGCCAACAAACGTCCATCTAGTCAAGGCTATGGTTTTTCCAGTAGTCATGTATGGATGTGAGAGTTGGACTGTGAAGAAAGCTGAGCACCAAAGAATTGAAGCTTTTGAACTGTGGTGTTGGAGAAGACTCTTGAGAGTCCCTTGGACTGCAAGGAGATCCAACCAGTCCATCCTAAATGAGGTCAGTCCTGAGTGTTCTTTGGAAGGAATGATGCTAAAGCTGAAACTCCAGTACTTTGGCCACCTTATGCGAAGAGCTGACTCACTGGAGAAGACTCTGATGCTGGGAGGGATTGGGGGCAGGAGAAGGGGACGACAGAGGATGAGATGGCTGGATGGCATCACTGACTCGATGGATGTGAGTTTGAGTGAACTCCAGGAGTTGGTGATGGACAGGGAGGCCTGGCGTGCTGTGATTCATGGGGTCGCGAAGTGTCGGACACGACTGAGGGACTGAACTGAATTGAACTGAACTGAAGGTTGGTCCTAAGTTTCCTTCCAAGGGGTAAGAGTCTTTTAATTTCATGACTGCAATCACCATCTGCAGTGATTTTGGAACCCAAAAAATAAAGTCTGACACTGTTTCCACTGTTTCCACTATTTCCCCATCTATTTCCCATGAAGTGATGGGACCGGATGCCATGATCTTCGTTTTCTGAATGTTGAGCTTTAAGCCAACTTTCTCACTCTCCACTTTCACTTTCATCAAGAGGCTTTTGAGTTCCTCTTCACTTTCTGCCATAAGGGTGGTGTCATCTGCATATCTGAGGTTATTGATATTTCTCCCAGCAATCTTGATTCCAGCTTGTGCTTCTTCCAGCCCAGCGTTTCTCATGATGTACTCTGCATAGAAGTTAAATAAGCAGGGTGACAATATACAACCTTGACGTACTCCTTTTCCTATTTGGAACTAGTACAGAGTTTAAACTGAGTTGTTTATTGTGTAATCATCAGGTCCAGGCTTAAAGAAAAAAAAATTATGTGGTTAAGACTAAGGAATGTAGAGGAATTGTAAAAAAAAAAAAAAAAGTTTGTCTTTTCTTCCTTGAGAACCCCAAACTCCTCTCTCCTCAAGGAACCCTATATTTCTTATCAACCTGCCTAGGAATTGACTCTCTCATGGCTTCATTTGATAAATTCACTATAGACCATTTAGCTTGAAAACTGAAAGAATTATTTACCTCTAAATAAAATACACTAAAATATATTTGTGTATCTTAAATTTTTTTAAGTTGTCCTTCCTTTCTTTCTCTTTCTCCTCACTCTTTCTTCCCTCTTTTCCCTCCTTTTTTCCTCCTTTCTCTCTTTCTTTCCCTCTTTCCTAATTTTCAGTGTCCTTTTCTTTAGTTACTACATTTGCTTGTATCTTTGATGATTGGAAACATAATGTTGCTTTTTATACTGGGACTATGAAGTAAAGGTTCAGTTGTTTTGAATATAAAATAGAAATATTTTATAGTAGAATATTAGTATATTCTACTATATATTCTATATTCTAGAAGAGTAGAAATATTTCAGCTTCAGGAAGTAATTTTTTAAAGATAAGATTTTTAAAAATTATAGAGGAAGTGTTGAAAAATCTAGCATGTTAACAAAGTAAGTGTCAACTAAAAAAAAGATGTACAACTTGAGAGCTGTGAGTTAAGTTTTATTCAGGGCAAAATGAGGATGGCAGCCCAGGAGGCAGCATCTCAGATAGCTCTGAGAGACTACTCCAAAGTGGCAGTAGGGGAAAGTCAATATATAAGGTTTTGGTGAAGGGGGAGTTCAGTACCATGAAGCACTCATTTTACAAAAGGTCTTTTGTTATTCATGAGAATTTGATGTCACCATGAAGGGATTTAGTGCTTCTCTAGATAAGAGGAGATGCAAGGACTGAGATCACAAAATGTGTTCCTAAAAACAGATCAGATCAGTCGCTCAGTCGTGTCCAACTCTTTGCAACCCCATGAATCGCAGCACGCTAGGCCTCCCTGTCCATCACCAACTCCCAGAGTTCACTGAGACTCACGTCCATCGAGTTGGTGATGCCATCCAGCCATCTCATCCTCTGTCATCCCCTTCTCCTCTTGCCCCCAATCCCTCCCAGCATGAGGGAGGTGGCCAAAGTACTGGAGTTTCGCTTTAGCATCATTCCTTCCAAAGAAATCCCAGGGCTGATCTCCTTCAGAATGGACTCGTTGCATCTCCTTGCAGTCCAAGGGACTCTCAAGAGTCTTCTCCAACACCACAGTTCAAAAGCTTCAATTCTTCGGCACTCAGCCTTCTTCACAGTCCAACTCTCACATCCATACATGACCACTGGAAAAACCATAGCCTTGACTAGATGAACCTTTGTTGGCAAAGTGATGTCTCTGTTTTTGAATATGCTATCTAGGTTGGTCATAACTTTCCTTCCAAGGAGTAAGCGTCTTTTAATTTCATGGGTGCAGTCACCATCTGTAGTGATTTTGGAGCCCAGAAAAATAAAGTCTGACACTGTTTCCACTGTTTTCCCATCTATTTCCCATGAAGTGATGGGACTGGATTCCATGATCTTCGTTTTCTGAATGTTGAGCTTTAGGCCAACTTTCTCACTCTCCTTTTTCACTTTCATCAAGAGGCTTTTGAGTTCCTCTTCACTTTCTGCCATAAGGGTGGTGTCATCTGCATATCTGAGGTTATTGATATTTCTCCCAGCGATCTTGATTCCAGCTTGTGTTTCTTCCAGCCCAGCATTTCTCATGATGTACTCTGCATATAAGTTAAATAAACAGGGTGACAATATACAGCCTTGAGGAACTCCTTTTCCTATTTGGAACCAGTCTGTTGTTCCAAGTCCAGTTCTAAGTGTTGCTTCCTGACCTGCATACAAATTTCTCAAGAGGCAGATCAGGTGGTCTGGTATTCCCATCTCTTTCAGAATTTTCCACAGTTGATTGTGATCCACACAGTCAAAGGCTTTGGCATAGTCAATAAAGCAGAAATTGATGCTTTTCTGGAACTCTCTTGCTTTTTTGATGATCCAGCGGATGTTGGCAATTTGATTTCTGGTTCCTCTGCCTTTTCTAAAACCAGCTTGAATATCAGGAAGTTCACAGTTCACATATTGCTGAAGCCTGGCTTGGAGAATTTTGAGCATTACGTTACTAGCGTGTGAGATGAGAGCAATTGTGTGGTTTGAGCATTCTTTGGCATTTCCTTTCTTTGGGATTGGAATGAAAACTGACCTTTTCCAGTCCTGTGGCCACTGCTGAGTTTTCAAAATTTGCTGGCATATTGAGTGCAGCACTTTCACAGCATCATCTTTCAGGATTTGGAATAGCTCAACTGGAATTCCATCACCTCTACTAGCTTTGTTTGTAGTGATGCTTTCTAAGGCCCTCTTGACTTCACATTCCAGGATGTCTGGCTCTGGGTCAGTGATCACACCATCGTGATTATCTGGGTCGTGAAGATCTTTTTTGTACAGTTCTTCTGTGTATTCTTGCCATCTCTTCTTAATATCTTCTGCTTCTGTTAGGTCCATACCATTTCTGTCCTTTATCGAGCTCATCTTTGCATGAAATATTCCTTTGGTATCTCTGATTTTCTTGAAGAGATCCCTAGTCTTTCCCATTCTGCTGTTTTCCTCTATTTCTTTGCATTGATCGCTGAAGAAGGCTTTCTTATCTCTTCTTGCTATTCTTTGGAACTCTGCATTCAGATGTTTATATCTTTGCTTTTCGCTTCTCTTCTTTTCACAGCTATTTGTAAGGCCTCCCCAGACAGCCGTTTTGCCTTTTCACATTTCTTTTCCATGGGGATGGTCTTGATCCCTGTCTCCTGTACAATGTCACGAACCTCATTCCATAGTTCATCAGGCACTCTGTCTATCAGATCTAGGCCCTTAAATCTATTTCTCACTTCCACTGTATAATCATAAGGGATTTGATTTAGGTCATACCTGAATGGTCTATTGGTTTTCCCTACTTTCTTCAATTTAAGTCTGAATTTGGCAATAAGGAGTTCATGGTCTGAGCCACAGTCAGCTCCTGGTCTTGTTTTTGCTGACTGTATAGAGCTTCTTCATCTTTGGCTGCAAAGAATATAATCAATCTGATTTCGGTGTTGACCATCTGGTGATGTCCATGTATAGCGTCTTCTCTTGTGTTGTTGGAAGAGGGTGCTTGTTATGACCAGTGCATTTTCTTGGCAAAACTCTATTAGTCTTTGCCCTGCTTCATTCCGTATTCCAAGGCCAAATTTTCCTGTTACTCCAGGTGTTTCTTGACTTCGTACTTTTGCATTCCAGTCACCTATAATGAAAAGGACATCTTTTTTGTGTGTTAGTTCTAAAAGGTCTTGGAGGTCTTCATAGAACCGTTCAACTTCAGCTTCTTCAGCGTTACTGGTTGGGGCATAGACTTGGATTACTGTGATATTGAATGGTTTGCCTTGCAAACGGAAAGAGATCATTTTGTCGTTTTTGAGATTGCATCCTAGTACTGCATTTCGGACTCTTTTGTTGACCATGATGGCCACTCCATTTCTTCTGAGGGATTCCTGCCCGCAGTAGTAGATATAATGGTCATCTGAGTTAAATTCACCCATTACAGACCATTTCAGTTCACTGATCCCTAGAATGTTGACATTCACTCTTGCCACCTCTTGTTTGACCACTTTCAATTTGCCCTGATTCATGGACCTGACATTCCAGGTTCCTATGCAATATTGCTCTTTACACCATCGGACCTTGCTTCTATCACCAGTCACATCCACAGCTGGGTATTCTTTTTGCTTTGGCTCCAACCTTTCATTCTTTCTGGACTTATCTCTCCACTGATCTCCAGTAGCATATTGGGCACCTACTGACATGGGGAGTTTCTCTTTCAGTATCCTATCATTTTGCCTTTTCATACTGTTCATGGGGTTCTCAAGGCAAGAATACTGAAGTGGTTTGCCATTCCCTTCTCCAGTGGACCACATTCTGTCAGATCTCTCCACCATGACCCGCCCATCTTGGGTTGCCCCATGGGCGTGGCTTAGTTTCATTGAGTTAGACAAGGCTGTGGTCCTAGTATGAGTAGATTGACTAGTTTTCTGCAAGTATGGTTTCAGTGTGTTTGCCCTCTGATGCCCTCTTGCAACACCTACCGTCTTACTTGGGTTTCCCTTACCTTGGGCATGGGGTATCTCTTCATGGCTGCTCCAGCAAATCGCAGCCATTGCTCCTTGCCTTGGAAGAGGGGTATCTCCTCACCGCCGCCCTTCCTGACCTTCAACGTGGGATAGCTCCTCTAGGCCCTCCTGTGCTCGCATAGCCACAGCTCCTTGGACGTGGGATTGGTCCTCCCGGGCACCACCCCTGGCCTTGGTCATGGGGTTGCTCCTCCATGCCGCTGCCCTTTGCCTCAGGCTTAGGGGCGTGGGGTATCTCCTTCAGGCCACCGCCCCTGACCTTGGACACAGAGACCTGTCCCACCAGATTCCCTGGAGCACAGAGTGCCTCACTCGTCCCTGAACTCCCTCAGGGGTTGTTGAAGGTCAGCAGCTATAACAACATGGGATTCAATCTCCTTGGAAAGTGAATAGTGAAAGTGAAGTAGCTCAGTCCTGTCCAACTCTTTGTGACCCCATGGACTGTAGCCTACCAGGCTCCTCTGTCCATGGCATTTTCCAGGCTAGAATACTGAAGTGGGTTGCCATTTCCTTCTCTAGGAGATCTTCCCAACCTAGGGATTGAACTCAGGTCTCCCACATTGTAGGAAGATGCTTTACTGTCTCCTTAGAGGAAGATGGCAAATGCCTTTGTTGTTCACTTGTTGGCAATGCTCTTGAAGTGAAGTGAAGTCTCTCAGCCGTGTCTGACTCTTTGTGACCCTGTGGACTGTAGCCTATCATGCTCCTCTGTCCATGGGATTTTCCAGGAAAGAGTACTGGAGTGGGTTGCCATTTCCTTCTCCAGAGGATCTTCCTGACTCAGGGATCGAACCTAGGTCTCTCACATTGTAAGGAAGACGCTTTACCATCTGAGCCACCAGAGAAGTCAGCAATGCTCTTGGTAAGTGCCAATTTGTAGTTGACATAAGGAATATTAAAATAGTAATTTTAAGTCAATAAGTATGATTTATAAAATCACAAAAAAAAGAGCCATGCTATATTTTAAGTACTAGGAAAAAAAAAAAAAGCTTTAAGAAACCGATTTTAGATGTCAAGTTTTTAAAAATCAACGTTTTTTCATTTCTATAAAAAAATTTTTTGTGAAAGTGTTAGTAGCTCAGTTGTGTCCAACTCTTTATGACCCCATAGACTGTAGCCTGCCAGACTCCTCTGTCCATGGAATTCTCTAGACAAGAATACTGGAGTGGGTAGCCATTCCCTTCTCCAGAGGATCTTCCTGATCGAGAGATCAAACCCAGTTTTCCCACATTGCAGGCAGATTCTTTACTGTCTGAGCCACCAAGGAAGCCGAATTTATTTTGAAATTGTATCAAATATCAAAAGGTGGCTAATTTTTAGTATATAAACAATTGATGATATAGTAAACAAAGATCAAAAAATTAATGAATGCAATTACGCATAGGAAAAAAAAATCAGATAAGAGAATAATAACAATTGCTAGAACAATTCAACAAAAATTCTAGATTATAAAAATGTGCAGAATTAAAGAACGTATTTCATATGTCCCACAAAACAAGGAATGCCAGTGAAAGTAAAAATTACAATAAGTTATCATCAAACTGAGATACTTAACTGGAAGATAGTGAGGGGACCATGAAGTCTGACCAATTATAGAAAAAAACACTCTCTAGTGGCAGGAACTTAGCATCAAGTCACAGGGGTAAAAATACAAATTATGAAGGCAGGATTTTTATGAAGAGTGACACAAAAATATACTAACATAATTTCAAGTGTACACTTTTTGATTGTAAATTATTTAAAAACTAAAATGTGTGATAATTTATATATCACAATGTAACTTACACAAGAACAACAGTGGTGGGAATCTTTCAGCATGTTTCTTCTTTAATGATATATTGATTTTTTAAATTAAAATAGCTATTTTAAATTCCATATTTTCCAACATTTTATGCATGTTTTATGGGAACTCTTTAAAGGCTCTTTAAATATTACAAATCACTACTAGTACCATTAACTTACATGCTTAGATTCAACCAAAACCTTTGAACATAGGATCTGAGAATCTCTTGTTTTCAAACACTCTGAAAAAGATCCTTATAGGAATTGAAAAATCACGTTTCTAATATAAATTTTTACAGTCCTTCTAGTCCTCCTTGCTTTCTTTAAACTACGGGGCTTCTCAGGTTGTACAGTGATAAAGAATCTGCAGGAGATGCAAGAGACCCGAGTTGGATCCCTGGGTCAGGAAGATCCCTTAAGAGAGGAAATGGCAACCCACTCCAGTATTCTTGCTTGGGAAATCCCATGGACAGAGGAACCTGGTAAGCTATAGTCCATGGGGTCACAAAGAGTCGGACACAACTGACCACATACACACAAACACACATGAATTTTCCTACCTTGAATCTGTGGACAGCTTTTCATGTAGTAACACCTCCCATATATTCTCTAGTTTTTGTCTGTGAGCTCATCTTCAGCAGTAATCATCTTCCACTATGTCCTTTTAGGGGGTTTCCACTATTACCTGTTCCTGATAAATTCCAAAACAGCACTGATTTACTAGAGACTTAAATGTCATTGTGAATTCAGGTATTATCAGTGTTAAATTTTATTTCTTCCTTTTTATTTTTTTTTGCTAAAACTGACTAGGTGACATTTAGGGTTTCAATCTTTTTGTACTTGATTCTCCTATATTTCAGCTTATAGAAGGAATTGTCTTAATCTGAGGTCCCAAGAAAATAGATAGACATGTGTGTTCTAGTAATTATTTATAGGCTATACAGTATGTTTCTGCTCTCTGGCTTTATTCATATCAATTTTAACTGAGTCTGGGTGGGATTAAATCCTATCCCTATTGTCCATATTTACTCATCCCTCTGTGAGCCATGTGAATTTCACTTTTTCTTACTTTCTGGATACTCATTTGTTTCTGGTTTTTGGAGGTTTCCTTTTCTTACTTGAACATGACTATCTAGTGAAAGTTAAATAAATATTTACTTGAAATAAGGATATTATAGCATGGATTAATCAGTCATCTTGATTTGAAATCTTGAACGTTGACTCTGAAATGTTTTGTTCTGATTAGAAAAAAACATTATGCTTGTTTTATTCTTGAAAGTCATGATTTTTTTGGACATATATAATAAAACCCCAAAATAACTGTAAACATCAAAAAACAAACTCAGTAAAATTGAAAATAGATTAGTTTAACATATAACAGTATTCACTCAGAAATACATCTTAGCATACTGCTGGAAATTTTAAAACATTGCACTATTCTTCTGTAATGTGGCCCAATTTCTATCTAAGATCCAAAATATAAAATCAGATGCCATTCACATTTTAAGTGAGACATTTTAGTGGTTTAATAAAGCAATCAAGAATGTATTAGGCTCACAGGACTCTTCTAAGCTTAACTATTTAAGCTTATTTTTATGGTACAAACCAGACCCTGAGGTTGCTATAGTAATGTTCAAATGACAGCTATAGATAATGATATTTTTGAGGTAGGATAACAGAAGAGACTTAATTTTCCCTCAGTGATAATATTTTCTTCTTTGTCCTAGTTAGAAATCAAATCTTAATTACCCTATTATTTTTCAGTGAAATATCAGAATAGTCCTAAAAATTCTAAATTTCAATTACTTAAAGATTTCAAAAAAACCTTATCTATTAGAAGTTTTTGCTATCGATCTTTAATTCCCATTTACTTATTATGTTTTGGACACTTGAATTTATAAAAATGTAGGACACTTCTGTCAATTTGCTATGTGAATGAATGCATATTTAATATATATTGCCTACAAAAGGTTTTTCATATTAGTCCTCTCAAAAAGAACCATTCTCAGCTAGTATGATTGTCTTTAATTCACAATCTTTATCCCCATTGCCCAGCCTTGCTTTTGTACCTACTATTTATGAATTCCTTACAAATTTATCATTTTCTCTGACATTACATCCTACTTCTACTGTCAATATTTTTGATTCCCAATAATGGTAAGTGGAATTAGTCAGCAACAAAGCACTAACAATTTTTAAAAGCAAGGGTATTATTTCAAAAGCCAAGTCTTAGCTTGAAAAGTTACAACTTGGCAAGCATGCTTTAAAAATTCTGATATTCTATCAAATTTTAATAGTTTTAATTGCCTAATTATCTGCTCCAGTGCAATAATAAAGCCTTTTAATATTTCATTTTCTACTACATGAAAAGATATTCTAGTCTGTACAACAGAACCTTCTCACCTTTCGCTGAATGTTATGTTGAAGCTCCCTAGTATAATTCTGCACTTTTGTAACCCAGCTCCATCTGTCTGTCATCTCACTTTCATTTCCTCCACCTCTCTCCTTACCCAAATGTTACTTGTTTATTCAAGGAACACCTCGTTTTCTTTCTTTTATCTTTTTGTCATTGCAACTCTGCTTTTTATATCCATTTTTATACTCCTCAATAAATTTCTCTCTATATCTATTTGTGTGTTCTTTAATGCAGGCAGTAACTTTGTTTCTGAATCTTATATGCCTTCCCATGCCTCTGAAAATTTTGTTCTCTACTCTCGATCTTGCCATTAGCACCTCCCTTAATCTGTGGGCCTGTGCTGTACTGAATAGTTAGGAGAGAATCAATGCTTCTTTTCTTTTTTTTTTTTTTTTTTTTGTTGTTTTTTTGTTTTTTTTTTTTTATTTATTTTTTATTTTTAAACTTTACATAATTGTATTAGTTTTGCCAAATATCAAAATGAATCCGCCACAGGCATACATGTGTTCCCCATCCTGAACCCTCCTCCCTCCTCCCTCCCACACCATCCCTCTGGGTCGTCCCAGTGCACCAGCCCCAAGCATCCAGTATCGCGCGTCGAACCTGGACTGGCAACTCGTTTCTTACATGATATTCTACATGTTTCAATGTCACTCTCCCAATGCTTCTTTTCAAGCACTGACAGGAAGAGTGCCTTGGGCACACTCAGCAGAACAAGGAGCCATGAGGTCAACAACAGCAAGAGGATTTAAAGACAACTGTAAGACACTGAATTTCCACTTAAGAAATTCCATGATCCATTCTGTGCGTCCTTTATTGCATTGCTCAATCTATAAGAAATGCATTATAAATACGAAAAAAAAATGTTTTATTTATTTGCAACTTCAAGAATATGCTCCTTACACCAGAAATGCACAAGAAGTTCTGGGGTTTCATGAACAGAAACACTGTCAAAAATGTTCAAAATATTATTATTCTTGTATCAAGATCAGTACTTTTGGTTTCTATTTCCCGTACTGGACTCAGCCCATCAAGTTATTCTGCCTAAATCTGTATTTAAGAGCTACTTACTTACTCTCAAATTTTTGACACCTCACAAATGAAAATGTTTACTTTCAGTTTCATTATAAGGTAGCAAAAGAATTAATCAACAGTAATTAGGGCTTTACATATTCAATGATGATGATCCGATTATAATCAGCTTGGGAAACAATGTAAAATCATTTCATTTTCTTGCAGAAAATGTTCAACTGAGAAAATGGATAAGATACTAAAGCAGCCACAACTTTGAAAATCATTTCTCTCTGACATAAGCTTTTTCTTTAGAAAAAAATTAATGCATTGCAATATACAGGAAAATATTAAACCTAAGTATTAGTAAGAGATTTGTGTGAGTAGTACTAGTACTGCATTAATGAATTTCAATAATACATCTCAATAATTATTAACTGCATTACTAGTCCACCTAAAATTCGCCTTATGACTTGGAGAAAATGAAAACTAGAGGGTAAAACTTATAACTTATACCCATAATTGATCTTAAGATTCTATTTATATACACTAGGAATAGAAAATAGAGATTACATGTCTCTTCAAATAATACATTTTATAAATAAGCATCTAAAGAAGAAACTTTCATAAGAAAGTATATTTATATACTAACAATATGCTAAAGCAGGCCTAGATGTTTTGCACTATACCTGAATCGCTCTTTTACAGACATGCTGAAAACAGCTAAGAATATCCTTCATTTGTTTTTGAAAAAGACTTTGATGAGAATTTCTGTGACAGGCCCAAGTTGAAAATTGCAAGTATAAATGATCCAGAATGGAAAACCAATCAAATAAGGATTTGATTAAGAATTGAAGCAGGACATTTGACAAGAAATTGTCTTTATTGTCGTTTTGGTGATCAAAGCTTTGTTATAAGATACAAATAATATATGTGTTTCTGACAAAATAAAGAATATACATTATAAAAGAAAATATTTTTAGGAGAGTGTAACATAAATATTTTTCATTTTCTTTGAAAATATTTTATTGTTTGTAATATTAACATAGCCTAAACATATATGCTTTATTCATTTCCAAATCATCTCTTTTCAAATAAACTCTAAACTTAAATGCTTATTTATTTAACATATCTATCATGGCCTTTCAAAATCACCATATAGATCTTAAGCTGAACTCTTTTAAATCAATAAGATAAAGCTTTTTACAAATTAGGTAAAAATGTGAACAGTTCTGTAATCATGCATACATAGCTGCATTAGAAATCACATTCATGAGAAAGAAAATAGAGCTCATATCCTGAAGGAGTTTCGCTTGATTGAAAATCTGCTACAAGAGTTTTGCAGGTAGGTTATTTCATTACATGTGTGTATGTTTAGTGGTATTCCTGCAAGTGTTGCAATAGTTAACTTTACACCTAACCCACAGTGTAAACTGCAGGGTGGAGTGGTCGCTAGGCAACCTAACCAAGAGAACATTAAGGACCAGATTTTCCTCATTTAAATCTGTTTGAGAGCTAGAGAAGTGAGAGATTTTTATGGGCAGAACTTTTCCAGTTGCTTTGGCTAAAAGCTAAGCAGCCTGCAATTTGTATGCCTGAAATCTTGTCAGGTTGGCAAAGGCTGAAACTACAGAAAATGGTTTAAGGAAATACTATTACTAACATGAGGAGGATTTTCTTTAAGGGGTAGAGTCAGTTTTATTCTTAAGTAAAAAGATGTATTTCTCCAATACTGTAGAATTTCATATTTGGTGTATTTTTATTCGTGTATCATTTGGTATTCTGATAATTCTTTTTAAGGAAATTTATTGTGCCTTTAAAATTAACTCAGATTCAGACATAACTTAATAGAAAATCTTTACTCTTCTTTATAGATGCAAGCACAGAAAATTTCTATTTCCAATAAGTTCCTGACATTAATAATTCAAATTAAAAGGGTAGGGTGGTGAGGAGTAGATATGTCTTTGATTTAAAGCCCTACAGGATATTATTTTTTCATTTCTATTATAATTTTTAAAAATTATTTTCTTTTTTGAGTGTATGATTTCATTAACTGTTTGCATCATCCTAATTTATGTTAATAATTGCCTGTTTTGAACTTTATATTAATAGTGTCAGCCATATTATCTTTTACAAATTAATAATTTTTCCTTAAAAAATGTTTGTGAAAATCCTTTGTGGTTTTGTATGTACTGTATTTCATTATTTTTATTTCTCTGTGTTACTTAATTCTATGGGTTGTGACATCAATAAATAAAATAAACAAATAATATATTTATCTATTTCCCTATTAATGTCAAATTTAAGGTGTTTCCAATTTGAGGGAATTAAGAAAATTCTCCTGTGTTCTTGTATGTCTCTTAGAGTACCTATAAAGGTGGGTATATTTCAAAGAATGAAGACTAGGGTCACGGGAATGCTAAAACTTAAACCTTAACAAGGTAATGATAAATTCCTCTCCAAAGTGGTTCTACCAATATATATTCTCACCACAATATTTAAGGATTTCATTAGTTGTTTCAAATCTTCAACAAATTTGTTGCCAGCAGTTTTCTGTTCTTTGTTTTTTTCCTGTCTTTTCCAACCTGGTAAATCGATGGATACCTCTGCGGTTTTAGTTAGCTTATTCATGCTTGTGAGAATTTAAATCATTTAACATGTATCTTGCCTGTGACATTTGTGACATGCCCCATGAGGGATTGTATGCACATTTAAATCTCCTCCATCTTTACCTGAGAGATACTTACTAGTGGCTGTCCTACCAGAGGAGCGTACAGCTGTGCCCTATTGAAATCAAAATAAACACAGTGTGGATAGAAACAGTGTGTGTCATTTCCATGGACAGTATTTAAGGATGTGCTTGTGATTTTCATGACCCTTTATCCTTTATCCTGAGACCAGTGATGTTTCAAATGATTTGGCCCTAAGAGTCTAGATCTGTAAATAAGACCATGCTGCTGCTAAGTCGCTTCAGTCGTGTCCAACTCTGTGTGACCCCATAGACGGCAGCCCACCAGGCTCCACCATCCCTGGGATTCTCCAGGCAAGAATACTGGAGTGGGGTGCCATTGCCTTCTCCGAAATAAGACCATAGAGTAAGATTAAAGCCCACCAGTGATGGATATGTGGTGTGAGAAATTAATTACTGATACTTAATTTACTAATGATTCTTAGCAGTTTTTAAAATACATTCTGGACACTATCCTTTGTCAGACTCAAGTGTTGAAAATATTATTTCCCATGTTTTAATTTGCTTTTCATTCTTCTTGTGATATCTTTTGATTAAAATGATTAAATAGAATTTACATATATTTATCCATCTTTACCCTTCTGTTAAGTTTAATTTACAAAATCCTTTTATTTCCTGAGATAATTATATTCTAAAAACCTTTATTGTAATGCCCTTCACATTTCAGTATAACTTCACAGTAAATATATCAAGCCTTGAAATTCATTTGCTTGTTTGGTTTAAGAAATAATTGACTAATGTTTTACTTTTTTAATGACTATACAACTAGAGAGAAGAAAGACTTTATGGTGGCTCAAATGGCAAAGAATCTGCCTGCAGTGCAGGAGACCTGTGTTAACCCCTGGGCCAGGAAGATTCCCTGCAGAAGGAAATGGCAACCCTCCAGTACTCTTGCCTGGAAAATTCCATGAACAGAGGAGCCTGGTTGACTATAGCCTGTGGGATCGCAAAGAGTCAGACACAACTAAGTGACTAACTTTCCTTTTAATAGAGAGGATTGTATTTCCTATTTTTCTTTTAGTCAGTTTTAATGCTATATTTTTCTGGAAATGAATTAACTTTAATATTATTAAATATTAACCTTAACTTTATGGGCATAAAGCTTTTTATATCATTCAGTACTTCTGTTCTTCCTTGTTTTTTCCTTAATTTTGGCTGTCCTGGGTCTTTGTTGCAGTGTGCCAGCTTCCCTGGTGGCTCAGACAGTAAAGAAATCACCTGCAAAGTGGAAGACCTGGGTTCAGATCCTTGGGAGGGGAAGATACCTTGGAGGAGGGCAAGGCAACCCATTTCAGTATTGTTACCTGGAGAATTCCCATGGACAGAGGAGCCTGGCAGGCTACTGTCATGGGGTTGCAAACAGTCGGACACGACTGAGTGACTAAATACAGCAGGCTATTTAGTTGCAGTGCCTGAATTTAGTTGCCCTGCAGCATGTGGGATCATAGCTCCCTGACCAGGAATCAAACCCTCATCCTCTGCACTGGAAGACAGATTCTAAACCACTGGACCAAGCGGAAAGTCCATCATTCATTTTGTATATGAAATATCTATAATTTGTTAAATATATTTGTTCCCTCTTTACTTTTATATAAATTTTAAATGAAGTTTATTATTGTTGTTAGACTTTGTATAATCAACTAGAGAAATCTGCTAATCTTTTTAATTAATTTTTGTATTTATATCTATACTTTAAATTTTAACTGATGTATTTTTCTAATATCTTGAATTGAATGCTAATTAATTTTAAACTGTATTCTTCTCTATTAAATAGTTAGATCTCTAATTACAAGCTTTATGAATAGTATTTTCATTATTATTTTTTATTTTCAATTTTTAGTTCTTTGTTTAATTCCTAGGTATTTTAGAGGCAGGTTTGTTAATTTCTAACATTTTTTTTCTTTTGGATATTATTTTCTAGCTTAATTACGTTTGCTCAAAACTTTTAATTCTTTACTATACTTATATGTAATATACTTGTCCACACTGCATGGACCAGTACATGATTAAACTTTATAGCTATTCAAAGTGTGATTAAATATTTATTCTATATTTGCATGCAGGAATTGTATAGATAGATAATGGATAGATGGATACACATACATAGATGCATAGATAAATAGATAGATTTCTATTAGATTATTTTTTATGAATATTTGTCTTTATTCTTTCTGGTATTTTTACCTTTTAGCAATTATTCACAATGCTACTGAGAAAAGTATAATAAAACTCCCAACAATAAATTTATATTTGTCTTTTCACCTTATGTGCTGTGCTGTGCTTCATCATGAACAACTATCTGTGACCTCATGAACTGTAGCCCACCAGTCTCCTCTGTACATGGGAAATCTCCAGTCAAGAGTTCTGGAGTGGGTTGCCACACCCTCCTCCAGGATATCTTCTCATCCCAGGGGTCAAACCCAAGTTTCCTACATTGCAGGAGAATTATTTACTGTCTAAACCACCAGGGAAGCCCAAGAGTACTGGAGTGGGTGGCCTATCCCTTCTCCAACAGATCTTCCTAACCCAGGAATTGAACCGGGGTCTCCTACATTGCTGAGCTACCAGGGAAGCCCTTTTCACCTTATATTTCTCCACAATTTTCATTTCATTTTTTTCAAAGCTATTTTACTGTGTTCATGCGATTGCAAAATATTTTATAGTATTTGTTAATTTTGCTGTTTCAAATGTTCTGCCTTAAAATATATTTTGTCAAATATTACACTATTAATAATTATAAAAATATATAATCCTAATAATTTATAAAGCAGTAAAATTTAATGTAGTTGTAAATTACAAAAATAACTTATGTAATTATATTTCCAAAGCACAACACAGAAAAATTATCAGCCTGGAATGAAATATTCATCAAAATTTTAAGCATGAATGTCCCCCAAACTATGAATGTTTACTGTTAAAATACATTTACTAGAGGAATTTTGTGCTTAGTCACTCAGTTGAATCCAACTCTTTTCAACTCCATGGACTGTAGCCAACCAGGCTTCTCTGTCCATGGAACTTCCCAGGCAAGAATACTGGAGAGGGTTGCCATTTCCTAGTTCAGGGTATTAAAGGAGTTACAATGCTTGTAATTCAAGAATTAGGCAAGTGGTCTCAAATGTCAGATATTAGGTTAAAAAAAAATGAAGTGGTAATAACTAACAAATGCATAGACAAATTTTATAAATAGTCTGTGTTTCATTTAGTTAAGCCAGAATAGTACTTTTGTTTCAATTTCAGTTGTCCTCCTAGTTCACAAATAGTAGGAGATCAAATACTATTGATCACATTTATCTAGGAAGCAGAAGGCAATGTCATTCAGTATCAGTTTATCTTCTTTCATTAGAAGTTTGGTATATAAGACTTGGTGAATTTTGTGAGCTCTTGAAAAGAAAATATATATATTTGTTTTTACCCTTTGCATTTCCCATAACTAGATTTTGCTTGGCATATATTATACCATGTTCTCAGTGGCTGCTATTTGAATAAACCAATAATTTAATAAAAGGGGAGGGAGGAGGGAGGAGGGTTCAGGATGGGGAACACATGTATACCTGTTGCGGATTCATTTTGATATTTGGCAAAACTAATACAATTATGTAAAGTTTAAAAATAAAATAAAATTTAAAAAAAAAAGAATTATATAACACAGCTGAAATTCCAATATCAGACTTAAGCTGTCCAATTCTAATCTTCTAATCTTCTAATTCTAATGGCTGTGTGTACTTTTGACCCCAAATTTGCTGTATATTTCCTTTAAACTGTCCTCAGTTATAAGATGTCCTCCATAGCAACCAAGGCAGGATTCAGAAGGCTAAGACAAAAGTAGTGTGACTATCAGCCAGAGAACACAGGTCATTCAAATATAGAAAGGCATAGCTGCTGCTGCTGCTGCTGCTAAGTCGCTTCAGTCGTGTCCGACTCTGTGCGACCCCATAGACGGCAGCCCATCAGGCTCCCCCATCCCTGGGATTCTCCAGGCAAGAACACTGGAGTGGGTTGCCATTTCCTTCTCCAATGCATGGAAGTGAAAAGTGAAAGTGAAGTCGCTCAGTCATGTCCGACTGTAGCGACCCCATGGACTGCAGCCCACCAGTCTCCTCTGTCCATGGGATTTTCCAGGCAAAAGTACTGGAGTGGGGTGCCATTGCCTTCTCCGAGGAAGGCATAGAGAAGTCATAAAATCACAGAAATAATAACTGAGGCGATGCCTTATAGTAACTAATGGAGTCCTTCCGGGAGGAACACAAACATCACTCAACAAAATAGTTGCTAAGAATCTCATAGTTAAGGTACTCTGGATAAGACCTGAAGCAGAGTAGAGTCTAAAAATACTGGTCTTGCACAAGAGTGTAACTGTGTTAGTACAGAATGACCTTGAACAAAACAACACAAAGATAAAAGGAAATCAGTAGTATTCGGAAGACTCAAGAGGAAGAGAAACCAAACCCAGCCAGAGAAAAGAAAAGTCAGGAACTCTAAAATTCTGATATAAAATTCCCTCAATTTTCAGTGAAATGGAAATGGTATAAGTAATTCATATCAGAATCTCATATTTAAAGATTGTTCCCTACGTTAACTCTAGAGAACAGTTTTCACTTACTCATTTATTTATTCATTCAATGAAACTATATTTTTTGAATACTACCAAGTGTCAGGCAGTAAGAACATAACAATTTCTTAATCTCTCAATGTCTCAGTTTTATCATCTCCAAAATAAGTATAAAAATATATTCAACTCATTGAATTGCCTTAAGGATTAAATGAGCTACTCCATCTCAAGGGCTTAGGCCTGCTCCTCATATATAGTAAGCATATTAAAAAATGACAGTGAACATTAATGACATATCTGCCAAGTATGTGAAATAACAATGAACAATGTTGTGCATTAATTTCTTTATCTGACTACCCACATCAAGTGGGAGTTAAAAGTTGAAAAACAATGGCTAATAATTATGAACAAAATAGAAAATTTAAACAAAAAAATGCATTTCACAATATTCTTCAGTCCCATCTATTCAAATGTTTTTGATCCTTCCTTCTGAAAACAGAAATCCAGTAACTGAAAAGAAGTTTTTTGAGACAGTATCAGGTAAGGACCTCACTGTGTGCACGCATGCTAAGTCGCTTCAGTCGTGTCTGACTCTTGAAGACCCTATGGACTGTATCTGGCCAGGCTCCACTGTCCTTGGGATTCTCCTGGCAAGGGTACAGGAGTGGGTTGTCAGTTCCTCCTCCAGGGAAGGACCTCTCTAACTGTGCCCAAAATATTTTTATTTCTAGGGAAATTATGACCAAACATTCCAAGTTTAATTTAAATTTATTTGAGCTCTGGAGGCTTAGAGATGACTTACTGGACAAAGACTGAAAATAAGGATTCCAAGAAGACAAATAAGTTCTTGGCAACTGAGGGAGACTAAATATGGGATCCTGGTCAGCAGTGATTGATATTATTCACATACCATAACACTGTCTTCAGCACCAGAGAACAAAGGTCATAAGCTGTATGAACAGGCATGACTTTGAACTTGCTTCCTTCAGATTGTTTTTTAATGAAATGGTCCTAGAAAAGAAGGGAAAGTTGAAATAACATGAGTTTCCTTTGGAAAGTGTAGGTTCTTGATAATATAGCATTAGTAATAAATGGGCCACTCTCAGAAAAAAAATACAGAACTGGGAAATACAGAGAGAAATTGTAGTAGCATTTATGAGTTATTTGTGTAATTATTGTCAAGCTTAATGACTTGACTGCAATAATGGAATATTTAGCACTGAAGATTTCATCATCATGAATTTTACAATGACGCATTCAGAAAAACCTGTTAGACTATTGTTTAGAACATGTTTTTCAAAAGTCAGTTAAGAGAGTTAGAAGCCACGGTCATTCTCTGTTTGGGGGTGAATCCTTTACTTATAAATCTTATCACCTAGGGGCAACAAGTGTTTGATATTGCCCCAGAGAAAATGGGTAATCAGCTTCAGTTATTTTGCCTGACATTTTTTCTAGTTAAGGATTCACATCCTAGCCTGGAAAAAGTCATACTGCTGTACTGTTCCAACCTATTAAACAAAAAGTGAAGAAGGTCTATCATCTTTACAGAGTAAATATATCCATGCATATGAAATATTCTGGCTATATCCAATTTCACCTTCACCTGTACCTAGAACAGTTTAAGACACCTGTGGTCATATAGTTATACTAACTAGAAAGAATGAGCTAGTTCCTGTTATGTCCACAGAGCAGTCTTAATATTATGCTACTACATGAAGTCAATGCCAACCTGAAGATGTGCACTAGGCAAAGCAAATACATCAGCCTTCAAGATACAGTGCAAAAGGATTAAGAATTGGAAGGAGGTTGAGACTAGTATGTGTAGAAAGAAACCACCTACAAGACAAGAGACAATAAAGTCCTAAAGAAATTTCATGGTAACTCTTACTACAGAGGGGATTCTCAGGTGGCACTAGTGATAAAGAAACCACCTGTCAATTCAGGAGACCTAAGAGATGCAGGTTTGATCCCTGTGTCTGGAAGATCCCCTGGAAGAGAGCATAGCAATCCCCTTCAATATTCTTGCCTGGAGAATCCCATGGGCAGAATGGCCTGGCAGGCTACAGTCCATAGGATCTCACAGTGTTGGACACAACTGAAGAGACTTAGGATGCAGGCATGCGTGCGTGCTTACTACAGAGATAAGGGAAGAGGTTGAATCCTACAGAATCTGAGGGTTTAAAAATTGATCTAAGGGGATGCAAGGATTCTTCAACATCCGCAAATCAATCAATGTAATACACCACATTAACAAATTGAAAAATAAAAACCATATGATTATCTCAATAGATGCAGAGAAAGCCTTTGACAAAATTCAACACCCATTTATGATAAAAACTCTCCAGAAAGCAGGAATAGAAGGAACATACCTCAACATAATAAAATCTATATATAACAAAGCCACAGCAAACATTATCCTCAATGGTGAAAAATTGAAAGCATTTCCTCTAAAGAAAGGAACAAGACAAGGGTGCCCACTTTCACCATTACTATTCAACACAGTTTTGGAAGTTTTGGCCACAGCAATCAGAGCAGAAAAAGAAATAAAAGGAATCCAAATTGGAAAAGAAGAAGTAAAACTCTCACTATTTGCAGATGACATGATCCTCTACATAGAAAACCCTAAAGACTCCACCAGAAAATTACTAGAACTAATCAATGACTATAGTAAAGTTGCAGGATATAAAATCAACACACAGAAATCCCTTGCATTCCTATACACTAATAATGAGAAAACAGAAAGAGAAATTAAGGAAACAATTCCATTCACCATTGCAACGGAAAGAATAAAATACTTAGGAATATATCTACCTAAAGAAACTAAAGACCTATATATAGAAAACTATAAAACACTGGTGAAAGAAATCAAAGAGGACATTAATAGATGGAGAAATATACCATGTTCATGGATTGGAAGAATCAATATAGTGAAAATG
The DNA here is from genome assembly GCF_027580195.1 of Bos mutus. Lineage (NCBI taxonomy): Eukaryota > Metazoa > Chordata > Mammalia > Artiodactyla > Bovidae > Bos > Bos mutus. The sequence continues at coordinate 40,695,697 of NC_091628.1, read as the reverse complement.
AGTATACTACCCAAAGCAATTTATAGATTCAATGCAATCCCTATCAAGCTACCAACAGTATTCTTCACAGAGCTAGAACAAATAATTTCACAATTTGTATGGAAATACAAAAAACCTCGAATAGCCAAAGCTATCTTGAGAAAGAAGAATGGAACTGGAGGAATCAACCTAACTGACTTCAGGCTCTACTACAAAGCCACAGTTATCAAGACAGTATGGTACTGACACAAAGACAGAAATATAGATCAATGGAACAAAATAGAAAGCCCAGAGATAAATCCACGCACACATGGACACCTTATCTTTGACAAAGGAGGCAAGAATATACAATGGATTAAAGACAATCTCTTTTAACAAGTGGTGCTGGGAAAACTGGTCAACCACATGTAAAAGAATGAAACTAGAACACTTTCTAACACCATACACAAAAATAAACTCAAAATGGATTAAAGATCTCAACGTAAGACCAGAAACTATAAAACTCCTAGAGGAGAACATAGGCAAAACACTCTCTGACATACATCACAGCAGGATCCTCTATGACCCACCTCCCAGAATATTGGAAATAAAAGCAAAAATAAACAAATGGGACCTAATTAACCTTAAAAGCTTCTGCACATCAAAGGAAACTATCAGCAAGGTGAAAAGACAGCCTTCAGAATGGGAGAAAATAATAGCAAATGAAGCAACGGACAAACAACTAATCTCAAAAATATACAATCAACTCCTACAGCTCAATTCCAGAAAAATAAATGACCCAATCAAAAAATGGGCCAAAGAACTAAATAGACATTTCTCCAAAGAAGACATACAGATGGCTAACAAACACATGAAAAGATGCTCAACATCACTCATTATCAGAGAAATGCAAATCAAAACCACTATGAGGTACCATTTCACACCAGTCAGAATGGCTGCGATCCAAAAGTCTACAAATAATAAATGTTGGAGAGGGTGTGGAGAAAAGGGAACCCTCTTACACTGTTGGTGGGAATGCAAACTAGTACAGCCACTATGGAGAACAGTGTGGAGATTCCTTAAAAAACTGGAAATAGAACTGCCTTATGATCCAGCAATCCCACTGCTGGGCATACACACTGAGGAAACCAGAAGGGAAAGAGACACGTGTACCCCAATGCTCATTGCAGCACTGTTTATAAAAGCCAAGACATGGAAGCAACCTAGATGCCCATCAGCAGATGAATGGATAAGAAAGCAGTGGTACATATACACAATGGAGTATTACTCAGCCATTAAAAATAATTCATTTGAATCAGTTCTAATGAGGTGGATGAAACTGGAGCCTATTATACAGAGTGAAGTAAGCCAGAAGGAAAAACACCAATACAGTATACTAACGCATATATATGGAATTTAGAAAGATGATAACAATAACCCTGTGTACCAGACAGCAAAAGAGACACTGATTTATGGAACAGTCTTATGGACTCTGTGGGAGAGGGAGAGGGTGGGAAGATTTGGGAGAATGGCATTGAAACATGTAAAATATCATGTATGAAATGAGATACCAGTCCAGGTTCAATGCACGATACTGGATGCTTGGGGCTAGTGCACTGGGACAACCTAGAGGGATGGTATGGGGAGGGAGGAGGGAGGAGGGTTCAGGATGGGGAGCACATGTATACCTGTGATGGATTCATTTTGATATTTGGCAAAACTAATACAATTATGTAAAGTTTAAAAATAAAATAAAATTAAAAAAAAAAAAAAAAAAAAAAAAAGAAACTAAAAAATTGATCTAAGGAAAGTGGGAGAAAAAAGTAAAGATATTATCCATATTTCAAGCCTGAAAGATTAAGGAGAAAGAAACTAGAACATCAAGAAGAAAAATGAGTAATAGCAAAACAATAATGAGCTGAAATTAGACATTAACATTCTTATTGTTGGTAAAACTTTATAATGTGTGGATTCAATAACTTAAAGTGAGTCAAATTTCTCTCAGATTGAATTAGAGTATGAGAAGCAGTGAAACTAGAATAAAAATAATTTGGGTTATAAAATAATGTGTAGCTATTGAGTAATAAAAGTGGTAATTTTGTTAAATGTATAGAATAGCTCAGAAGATTCATAAGAAATATTCCATAGATGTTAAAATCACTATTGTTATTGGAGTGACAACCTTTCTAAGTACTATTTTGATGAATTATCATTTGGGTGCACAAGTTCTAGTATATACATTTAGAAAAAAAAACCAAATCTTTACCAGTCTTCATACATATATTTGTGTATTTTAAATAAATGACTATAATTAAGGGCACTCAAACTTTGATGCTTATATTTTTAATGACAATAGATACTACAAAAATTAATGGTAGTATAACACTAGATGTAATTCATAATAACTCAGAGAGATGTGAGTAACAGATAAAGAAATATATCAAAATATATTCCTAATTCTCAAATTTATTCTTCCTAGACATTATCCCTACTAATATTTAAGTATTTAGTAAATCTATCTTTAAAAAATAACATTTACAATAATATACAAAGAAAGCAATGGTGTTTTCATTTGGAGAGCAAGTAGTAAAATCTAGAAAGAAAGATTTTACAGAAAAGCATACCTGAACAAAGAGTTGTGACAAGAGGATTAACAAAATCATATATATATATATATATATATATATATATATATATAAAAATAAAATAAAATAAGATCATCTCTGCCTTTAAAAATGATATTCATCATAAGATAGAAACAGTACACAACATGCAAAGGCCTCCTAGGTTGACTGATAAAGTGAAAACATCAAAGTTTAAAAAAAAAAAATGATTACAGTGATTTCATGCTCACAAAGTGAATAAGGGAAATAAAACTGAAGATCTGTGTGCTAGCTACACTGGGAGAAGCGAGTTATCCTGTCATCCATGATCGCAGGTTTTACTCTGTTACTGCCTGATATATTCAAGCATGCCAAATAGGTATAAAATGATAGTAGATGACCTCCTATGGGACTCTGTGCACAGAAAATGGGGGATGAATCAGTCTGCATTGAATTGTGTTTCTCTCTCCCACAGATAAATATTGCATGCTAAATCAGTCTCAGTGTACTCACATAGCCTTCCGTTTAGCTTAATATATTCAGTGTCAACTTATTTCAAACTGAATATAGTTTGAGTCTATGTATCAATACATAGTTTGTCTGAAGTAAAAACTGAAAACAGTTAAAGTAAAATATAGTGAAATTCTTTTCCTACTCCTGTAATTTTTTAGGGAATAGTGAGAAAAATCTATGAGCTGCAACACCAATTTAACTGGTATTGCTAATACTACTTAATGGCATGAAAATACCATATTCTTCACATTCTAAGAGAACATACTAGATTATTCTATTCAGAGATTCATGTAAACTAAATCTTTTTTAGTCACTGTCTCAGTCAACTGGGATAAATCTAACTTGATTAGATTTAATTGGTCATATTTTCCAAGAATTTTACACTAGGTTACTATGTTCCTGAAAATATTGTTATCTACACATCTCATATCAGAGACATACTTTATGGTGTGAGAACTGTTTCCCTATCTCTAAGTCTTATTGTGACAAAACTGTGTGTGTGTGTGTGTGTAAAGCATTCACAATGTATTTCATAAGCCTGTAGGGGTGCTGGATTTAAAGTTCTTGAACAGTCATAGTGAAAATATGATACTATCTGCTTTTCTCCAGCAGACATCTTAGCCAACACCTAAAGAAAAGGTGAGGGCTGGGCAGGAAAGAAATTGGTAATAACTGATGCAAAGAACTTCAAGGTAAACTCAGTCCTTATATAGGACTGATTGGGCTGTTTTAACAAAGACCCAGGTAAATAGTGGTTTAAAGAAAATAAAAGCTTGTTTCTTTTTAAGGTAGTTCCAAGTTAATATGGAGACCCTGAAATATGAATTTTTATCAGGTTGAAGTGCTTTGGAATTTGTCATATAATGTCTCTCTCCGGATGACCTAACTTTGTACTTTTAAGATGAGTCAACATCAAATGTGAAGTCTACAAACTGGAAAAGGAGAAAAGGGAAAGGCCATGTATGACTGGGTCAAACTTCTTTTTAAAGGTACAATCCTGAAGATTAAAAAAAAAAAAAAAAAAAAAGCAAGAAACAATTTACACTTACATCACACTGGGTAGAAATTAATCACACGCCATATCTGGATTGGAGGATGTTGAGAAATGCAGTCTTTAATCTAGGAATGTTGTGCTTGTCTAAAACTTGAGTGTTCTATAATTATAGATAAATTGGATACTAATATTCAAAGTAATCAATTCTATTGCATTAACAAAAATTCCTGTCATAATTCCCTATTCTTCTCATTCTAATAAGACTTATACACCTTATGAGAAGTGGTATGACATAAGTGCTTGGAAAATCACCTCTTAAAACATATGCCTTTGGATTGAACCTTGGTTCCGTTATTTTCTTGCTAACTACTTCTCTACCGCAGTTTCCTCATCTGTGAAAAATGGTAGTAATTTTCATTAAGTTGCTATAAGTATCAACTATATTTTTGGATGCAGAGGTTTAGAACAACTAGACATGTAAGATTGGGATTGACAAATATACATTATTGACATCATGCATAAAATAGGCAACTAATAAGAACATACTGTGTAGCACGGTAAACTCTGCTTACTGCATCATGGTCACCTGAATGGGAAGGAAGTCCAAGAGGAAGGGGATGTTTGTACATGTATGGCTGATTCATTTTGCTGTAGGGTAGAAACAGTGGCACCCCACTCCAGTACTCTTGCCTGGAAAATCCCCACGGACGGAGGAGCCTGGTGGGCTGCAGTCCATGGGGTTGCTAAGAGTCGGACATGACTGAGCGACTTCACTTTCACGCATTGGAGAAGGAAATGGCAACCCACTCCTGTGTTCTTGCCTGGAGAATCCCAGGGATGGGGGAGCCTGGTGGGCTGCCATCTATGGGGTCGCACAGAGTCGGACACGACTGAAGCGACTTAGCAGCAGCAGCAGAAACTAACACAACATTGTAAACAACTATATTCCAATAAAAATTAATTTTAAAAATGAACTCAATAATTATGTCTGCTTTTCTCTAGAATGTTTTTGAAAACAAAGTCCTTTATAATCTATTTCATTTTAATGCTTGTTTATAGATTTCTATTTTTATATTCTTAGAACCCATATTGTCTAAAACTAAATAAAGGTCCTAGACTTATGTGTTTTTTCCTTAATTGGAACTTTTTAAAATAATTTCTAACAATATTTTTTTAATTTATATCCATTTCTATAAATGACAGCTTCATTAATTGCTGAATAAGCTTATCAATAAGCTTTTGCTTATTTTTAAATGCATAAAAATGTTAACTTTACAAACTCCTATGTACATGTTTACAAAACAAAACCAGACTGCTTCAGACAGCCAGAAACTAATAACTCTTTAATCTTTCGTTCCAAGCACACAGCAATAATAAAGATTTGTGAGTATCTACCGAAGCACAACACAGCTTGAGGAATACAGCTCAGAATGTTGAAGGCACCCTGATGAAAAAGAGTCAGATAAAATTTAAGAAATTATGTGGAGTATAAATTATAGGCAAGCATTAAACACAACAAACCCATGGCAAGCAGCTGATGTTCTGCATAACTACAGGGTTGGGCAATAGGAAAAGAGTGTACGGTTCGTGCTTGAGCATGCGGATGTACTATTATCAGAGGGAAAAAGCATCCTTGCCCATGATGGATCCACAGTGAACAGATTTTATATCCCAAGACAGAGATTCAGGAGAAAAACACACAGTGGGAGAGCAAAGAGATGACAGGGAAGGGGAAAGAATGAAATGATAAGAGAGATTAATCAAGATTGGTGTAAACATTTTGGATCTGAAAGGGGGAAACAGGAACAGAGCTAAATTATGAGGTAAAGAGACATAGAAGGGAGGACAGGGAGAGAGAGAGACAGAGAGAGAAGACATCCATAAGAAAAATAGAAAATAACTCTCTCTCAATATTGAGGCCTGAAAATAGAGGCTAAGATGCCAGGCAGATCCCAACATAAGTGACCCAATATCCCTGGCTTGGGGCTCTGATGCCATTCTAATAGTGCACCGGCCTTTCTGAGGTTCCTTCTTGTCTGCTTTTCACAATCTGAGGCCAAACCCACTTCCCTAGCCTTGACATCTTACCTCACTCTTCATCTACACATCAACACTTGGGTAACCACTGCTCCTTGAGAAGTCAGTTAACCTTAAGTTATAACACTTTAAACAGACGTTTGTCCACAGCAGATGGATCTGAGATAGGCTGGGAATTGGCACTCTTTACTAGAGTGCTTGTACTTGAACTAATGTCTCTTTGAGCAACAGAATACAAAGAAACTCTAAGGGACTAAAAAGAATGACATGCATTTGCAGCCAGGGCAATTATGAACAAAAAGATACAGAAAGGTCATAAACCAACTGCCATGGCTGAGGTGCCAGAAACAAAAACAGGGTACCACCCATGACCTGTGCACACAGCACCACTAGGGAGGCTGCAGACTCTCTAAGTTATATCTACCCCCTACCCTGTGGAACCAGCTTACCCAACACTCAGGGAGTGAGCAAGGGCACCAGTTTTTTGTTCTTACTCTGGCTCCCTTGTGCTGTAGCACAAGCTCCACTAAAACCTTGTCTAAATTTTTCCTCTGACCTCTTATCAATATCTATTGATTATAAGGTCCAAGGGCCCAGGTTGGTAGCAGATCTAAGTAGAAGTTAAGGATAGAAGTACATCAAAGATATTGGCATCAGTAGTCCTGGAGATATACTGTCCAATACATTAGCCTCTAGTAACACTTAACTATCAAGCACTAGACCACATATACTCTAATTTTCAAGACAGTATCAAAACTATGTGAAATATTTAATTAATATTTTATTTATTTTTTAAGTTTTTAAAATTAATTTACTTTAACTGGAGGCTAATTACTTTACATTATTGTGGTGGTTTTTGCTATACATTGACATGAATCAGCTATGGGTATACATGTGGCCCCCATCCCAAATCCCCCCTCCCACATCCCTCCCGTCCCATCCCTCTGGGTTGTCCCAGTGAACTACCTTGGAGTGCCCTGTTTCATGCATTGAACATGGACTGATCATCTATTTCACATATGGTAATATATACAAGTTTCAATGCTATTCTCTCAAATCATCCCACCCTTGCCTTCTCCCAGAGTCCAAAAGGCTGTTATTTATATCTGTGTCTCTTTTTCTGTCTCACAATAGGGTCATCATTACCGTCTTTCTAAATTCCATATATATGCATTAATATACTATATTGGTGTTTTTCTTTCTGACTTACTTCACTCTGTATAATAGGCTCCAGTTTCATCCACCTCATTAGAATTGATTCAAATGTGTTCTTTTTAATAGTTGAGTAATATTCCATTGTGCATATGTTCCACAAATTTTCTTATCCATTCATCTGCCAACAGACATCTAGGTTGCTTCCATGTCCTAGCTATTGTAAACAGTGCTGCAATGAACATTAGGTTACAGGGGTCTCTTTCAATTCTGGTTTCCTTGATGTGTATGCCCAGCAATGGGATTGCTGGGTCATATGGCAGTTCTACTTCCAGTTTTTCAAGAAATCTCCACACTGTTCTCCACAGTGGCTGTACTAGTTTTCATTCCCAACAGTGTAAGAGGGTTCCCTTTTCCCCACACCCTCTCTAGACATTTATTGTTTATAGACTTTTTGATGACAGCCTTTCTGACCGGCATGAGATGGTACCTCATGGTGATTTTGATTTGCGTAAATGAGTAATGTTGAGCATCTTTTCATGTATTAGTTAGCCATCTGTATGTCTTCTTTGGACAAATGTCTGTTTAGTTCTTTGGCCATTTTTTGATTGGGTCATTTATTTTCTGATATTGAGCTGCATGAGCTGCTTATATATTTTTGAGATTAATTCTTTGTCAGTTTCTTCACTTGCTATTATTTTCTTCCATTCTGAAGGATGTCTTTTTACCTTGCTTATAGTTTCCTTCTTTGTGCAAAGTCTTTTAAGTTTAATTAGGTCCCATTTGTTTATTTTTGCTTTTATTTCCATTACTCTGGGAGGTGCAATTAATATTTTAGATTGATTACATATTTAATATATTTGTTAATATTGAGCTTAGCTACATTATTATTGATAAGATTCAATTAATCTGTTTCTTCCTACTTTTGGAAAATGTTAAATTACACATGTGGTAAAAATTGTATTTCTATTGGATTGCACTGGTCTGGAACTTTGCAGCATTACAAGACAAAATTATTTGCCTTTCTATAACTTAAAAAAGGGCTCCCTCCTGAGCAGAGCCTAAAAGCTTTGTAAGAGCATCATCTGGTGCATACGCTACGCTACGCTAAGTCACTTCAGTCGTGTCCAACTCTGTGTGACCCCATAGACGGTAGCCTACCAGGCTCCCCCATCCCTGGGATTCTCCAGGCAAGAACACTGGAGTGGGTTGCCATTTCCTTCTCCAATGCATGAAAGTAAAAAGTGAAAGTGAAATCGCTCAGTCGTGTCCTACTCTTAGTGACCCCACGGACTGTAGCCTACCAGGCTCCTCCATCCATGGGATTTTCCAGGCAAGCATACTGGAGTGGGGTGCCATTGCCTTCTCCGCATCTGGTGCATGGCCCAAAGGAAAATGACACATGGTTATCCTGGCCAACCACAACACCCGTGCCTAGTCTCTGTCTGAGGACTTAGAATATGCACAGCCCAAATTTGTTAAGCCAATTTAACCAATCGCTATTTCTTACACTCCTCTAGTCACATTTTATACATTCTCCCTTTCAATGATTAATGGCAAAGGGGAAATAATAATGTACACTATGTATACTCTGAGGGTCAGAGGAGAGATATTTTTAAATATTCATTGAAAAATGTGGATAGGTGACATGTATTCAAATGAGGCATAGAAACTAAAGCATCCTACTCAACATTAAATGTCTGAGAAGACAGTACTCAATACCCATGTCAGTCCACAGCAGGAAAATCCTACAGTAGGTAAAATATTATATTTCATCCATTACGAGTTACATTTTTTTTCATATTTTAACATCCTTGAAATCAAGATGCATCATATGATTGATGACATCCTATAATTTCTGCCAAGCAGACAGCACTCACAACAAACTCATCATTGTCTATGCGTGTGCAAGCATCATTGTTACTTGTGGCAGGTTAATACCACTGAGATGGTGACATTTCATCTCAAACTATTTAAGAGCCATCTGAGAAAGAAATAACAGTTCTGTTTATATTTTGGAAATCTTCCACAGACACATCCTAGTAAGGTAAATAAATACAAGTCTTATAGAATTGGTGTCCACATCACAGAAACAAATTATGGAGACAGTGCCAAGTAGCCTGAAAAAATTATCTATCATCAACTATCTTGATGGTTCAAGGCACAATATATTTTGGGAGGAAAAAAAGAGACATTACTATAACTGAGATGAACAGTGAATCAGACTCTTCATATGAAGAACTTTAAAAATACCTTAACCAGCTTATTTGACTTTATTTCCATTCACTATTCACTAATGTGATATGTAATAAAAGCCTATATATCAGTCTAAAAACATTTTTTAAATGTATAAAAATGCAATTCTAAATTATAGTAATGAATTGAATTATACTTTAATTTCCAGATATTTTTCCTTAAGATTTTAAAAAATAAAATGGGGAGGGAGGAGGGAGGAGGGTCTAGGATGGGGAACACATGTATACCTGTGGTGGATTCATTTTGATATTTGGCAAAACTAATACAATTATATAAAGTTTAAAAATAAAATTAAAAAATAAAAAAATTAAAAAATAAAAGATTTTAAAAAATAATGATACTTTGTATTGGTACTATAACTTTAATTTGTTTTACTTGTCATAATTTATTTCCTATTAGCCTTCCTATTTTGTTTGTGTTTACTAATCTAATCCTTTAGTATGTGTGTTCAGTCTCTAAGTCAAGTCTGACTCTTTGCAACCCCATGGAGCCCATCAGGCTCCTCTCTGTCTATGGAATTTTCCAGGCAAGAACACTGGAGTGGGTTACCATTTTCTTTTCCAGAGGATCTTCCCAACCCAGGGATTGAACCCATGTCTCCTGTGTCTTCTGCATTGACAGGCAGATTCTTTACTACTAAGCCACCTGGGAAGCCAGTCTAATCCTTTACCTGAGTATATTTGCATAAGACTAATTTTTGATCTCGGAGAAGGCGATGGCACCCCACTCCAGCACTCTTGCCTGGAAAATCCCATGGATGGAGGAGCCTGGCAGGCTGCGGTCCATGGGGTCGCTAAGAGTCGGACACGACTGAGCGACTTCACTTTCACTTTTCACTTTCATGCATTGGAGAAGGAAATGGCAACCCACTCCAGTGTTCTTGCCTGGAGAATCCCAGGGATGGGAGAGCCTGGTGGGCTGCCATCTAAGGGGTTGCACAGAGTCAGCCACGACTGAAGTGACTTAGCACAATTTTTGATCTATTGATTATAGACAAGACAACATTTATTAAAACTCTATAAATGGCTCATCTGTCATACCATCTCCTCTGGGTTTCTGTCCATTGTGCTTTTCTTTTACACTTTTCATGGTTACAACATTTATATTCTTAAACTGCAATTTAGTTTACTGCCTTTTTTCTATATGTTGATGGAACAAACTAAAAGTACTATACAAAACCATAACATTATGCTGAAGTAACTACTGTCTTCTTCAGGGTCAAATGCTATGACTGAAACCATAAAGAGAAAACATAAAACTACACCAGAATATTTGTGTATCTTGGTTGCTTAGAAATCACATTTTTTCCAGCATAGATGGCTTAAGACTGTTTTGAATAGCTTTTCATTTTTGTTACAATTTTATATTACTTTTTCATCCTCTTTATAGAAAAAAATCCTCATCATAAAAATTTAACTTCCCTTAAATTGCAGTGTAATACCTTGCTGGAGATATTTTTTATAGATTCATTTTAGTACCTGCTACTCCTTTAACACTCAGTATTTTTAAAACTTCTAGTCCTGGGTTTAGTTCACTGTTTCTTTAATTGTATGATTGCTACTTTGCTAACTTTTTTCATTTTACTTTGTTTAATGGTGTTTAATATACAACTTCAAGTATTTTTTTCAACAAGAAGAGTTTGTGAGAGGTGGATTTAATGTTTTTATGTGCCCCCAAATATCTATTCTTTTATTCTTAAATTTAATTTGGTGAGTGTTACAAGGAACAATTGGCTTCCTCAATACTATTTCCCAGATCCATGATCTCTTGCAGCCTTCTAATATAAGGCCTAAGAGAATGAAACTCAGTACTCGGTTTTCAGCTTCTTAACAGCTATGATTCCCAAGAAACAGTTGAATCTGGTGAATCTAAGTGAAATCATGCTGGGAGAGGGACATATCTAGAAAAACTTTTGTTCCTGGAAGAAATACAAATAAAAAGATTCAACTGACATGGTACCTTTGCCCTCTCCTCTCCTCTTACTATCTTGCACATAACTGGGAAGGCTAGTCAAGAGAGGTAGCAACAACCTAAACAATTATCTATCATTTTTCTGAAAGTGAAATTGAACTAGATACCCTATTTGTTGATTTGTTTGCTAAATCTAGCAACTTTAATACAATCTTAAGGTTAAACACAATATACAGATACTCTCACTCAGAGGGGAGACCTAGAGAGAAAAGAGAGTATCATAGTATTCCCAAAGTATTGGCATTAACATCCAACATGTTTTACGTAGTATAAAATTGGATGGAATAGATTAACAAGTTGTGAATGTCCATTTCTGTGCTGAGTCAGATCAAGAAGCTTCTAAAGGCTTGAATATTAGAAGCTGAAGGAGAAAGGGTCTGAATGAAGAGAAACAGAAGGAATCAAAGAAGCCAATGATATTCAGAATTTTAGTTCAGCAGTAGGGAATGAAGGTTCAGGAAAAAATGGAAAGTTCTCCCCAAGTAGAAATTTCTTGGATTAGAAATACATCTGAAGCAAAATACTCCCTGTGACCTAAATATCTTTTCAGGGTCATCAATAAAAAGAGAGATTTTAATGAGGCTTCAATATATATTTGACAAGATAAGGAATATGGGGAGTAGTAGGTGTCAGTGATGCTGGACTCAATGAGTAGGAAAACATTGTCTCCCAGAAATACAAGAATAATAACAGTAACACATGACATTTCTTGGGCATGGGGAAAGGGCTAAAGCACCATTTTTTTGTGGTTCATAAGTAGTCAATTCATATTTACTGAGTTTGTGGGAGCCAGTCCCAGAAAAAAGTTGAATCCTGTTAAATTTAGTGTTGTGTGTATGTGTATATGTGAGTATGAGTGTGTGTATATGTGTGTGTGAGAGAGAGAGAGAGAGTTGTGTGTGCAAGTGTGTGTATGCATTTGTACACAAACACATGCATGTTTCAGGTGGGGTGAACATTAATTCTATATACAACTAGAAACTGTTTATGTATGAAAAATGAAAGTGAAAGTCACTCAGTCGTGTCTGACTCTTTGCAACTCCATGGACTATATATATACAGTCTGTGGAATTCTCAAGGCCAGAATATTGGAGTGGATAGCCGTTCTCTTCTCCAGGGAATCTTTCCAACCTAGGGATCGAACCCAGATCTCCTGATTCTTTACCAGCTGGGCCACCAGGGATATGTATATAAACATTGTATATATGCAAAGTGTATATACCTTGTGCTAGGGTGTTTAAAGAAAGAAAATTTCATATAAAATATATTACCTTAAGGTTCAGAATGTGTTCCTCTTCTAAACAACATTTAAAAACCAGGACATATGAAATATTTTCAGAGGTATGACCCTTTGTTTTGCAGTGAAAGAAAATCTTCTGGGTTACCACCCTGCTGCAAAATATCACAGAGTCTGTGAGATAAGAAAGTCAATATGTATTAGACAAAGAGAAGAAACAGTGTATAGAGAGTGAACAGGAAACCAGCGATGAGGAAAACAGCAGGGGGTTGCTTGTTGAGCCAGTGACCTTTTTCTATTCTTAATACACAGAAGATTGTGTAGATCATAGGAAAAAAAAAAAAAAAAAATTTATTTAATTCTTTAGTTTTCTGTATACAGATAAGGATTTTTTCTTTTCTTCTCATTTAACTTTAGTAACATTCTCCAGTAAGGTTATTATGCTTGCACATTGAATTCAGTGTAAGCTAAATAGGAGAAAATAATAAGTATCTTGAAGCTTTTTTACTACTAGTTATAAAACTCTCCAAGAACTGCAAGTATTTTTCCTCTAACAAGTAATGCTATATTCACCGAGGGAAATGAAACAGAGCTTAGAGTGAGTCTTGCAGCCTATTAAACATTTAATAAGTAATAAGACTCCATCAAAGTGCAGACTATTCTTTACAGATGATGACTGCAGACAGTCACTTCCCAATTTGAGCTCTAGAAGCCAGGAGGGAAGCTATTGTGATGGAAGAATCAAATATAAAGTGACTAAGAATAGCTGATTTATTGTATTTGACATTTATTAATATGAACTTTCAAGGACTGGGTCATGAATGCAGACAGTTTTGAGCCATTGTCTATGTACATGTGTCTCTGGCTCAATATCTCAAAATATGGAGATCCTATTTTATTTTCAATGTCGTAATAACCACTTTGATACATTCATTAATCAGATCTCTGAATTGCAATTTGTCTTGTCTTGTGATATCAGGGACTAAGACCAAGGTAGAAGACATTAAACATAATTTGATAATTCAGAATGCCTCTCATATTCTGATTGTCAAGCCTGGCTAATTTCACAGTCAAAGTAGTATATTTCAGGGGTAGAAGCTTAGAATGCACATCACCAGGAGTAAGTCACTTGCTTCCTCTTCACTCACCTTTTAAATCTAGATTGACTTCATAACATTCTGAGAATAAGGCATGTGTGTCACTGTCAACTACTGTTTATATCAAATTTCCTCATATGTTGTGATAGTTAGGCAGAATTCTAAGATAGCCTCAAGATTCCTGTCCCCTAGCGCTCATGCCCTGTGTAACTTCCTCTCCTTGAGTGTGGTGAACATGATAGATCTAATTTCCATGTTATGGGACATTGTGTAACAAAGGTAAAGGGATTTTGCCTAGGTAGGCCTGTCCTAATGAGTCAGCCCTTTAAAACTGTACTTAGACTTTTCCTGATGTTAAAGAATTCTCTTGATGTCTTTGAGGAAGTCAGCCACCGAGTTGTGAGTGAGCAGCAGGATAAGGTATTGAGGATGGCCTTCGTCCAGTTGCAGAGAGGGATTCTCACTGACAATCAGCAAGTAAACAGGAACCTCAGAAATAAACCACAAAAATCAAATTTTGCCAGCAACCTGGATGAACTAGGAAATGTATTCTTCCCTATCTAAGCTTTTGGATGAAAACACAGCCTGCCTCATATCTTCATTTCAGACTTATTAGGCTTTGAGCAGAGAACACAGCTGAGCTATGCACAGACTTCTGACCTGCAGAAACTATGAATTAATAAATGGATATTGTTGTAAACTACTAATTCAGTTCAGTTCAGTTGCTCAGTTGTGTCCGACACTTTGCGACCCCACAGACTATAGCACAACAGGCCTCCATGTCCATCACCAACTCCAGGAGTTTGCTCAAACTCATGTCCATTGAGTCAGTGGTGCCATCCAACCATCTCATCCTCTGTCATCCCCTTCTCCTCCAGCCTTCAATCTTTCCCAGCATCAGGGTCTTTTCATATGAGTCAGTTCTTCACATCAGGTGGCCAAAGTATTGGAGTTTCAGCTTCAGCATCAGTCCTTCCAATGAATATTCAGGACTGAGTTCCTTTAAGATGGACTGGTTGGATCTCCTTGCTCTCAAGTCTTCTCCAACACCACAGTTCAAAAGCATCAATTCTTTGGTGCTCAGCTTTCTTTAGAGTCCAACTCTCATATCCATACATGACTACTGGAAAAACCATAGCTTTGACTAGATGGACCTTTGTTGGCAAAGTAATGCTATAGTAATTTTTCATGCAGCAATAGCAAGCTAATAAACATGGCTTCTAGGCTAGAGCATCTTAACAATACAAAATGACATTGGACAATGTTGTTTCAAAGGCTCTGAAATACTTGGAAGGCAGTATCCAGTGTTGAAAACCCAGTACATTCTGGATAAAACTTGCATATGTGACTGAATAAATGGTTAACTTATAATAAAGGCTTTGCACTGTGAATTATAAAACACCTTGAGGTATGTTGATTTTTAATGATAAAATATTGATAGATATTAAAATATACATTTTAGAATTGAGAAAATAAACTCACAGAAAGGTAAATGACTCAACCGAAGTCATAGCCTTGGAAAATGACAAAATGTTCCACCATAATCTCTTTACCTTTATTGAACAGAGGTATTAAGAAAATAAGCAATGGAAACATGCTTGAAAATAAATAGAATTCTGATTAATTCATGAAAGCAACTAGAAATAGCATCAGGAAACTCACTCTTGGGGCATGTTATCTAACTTCTCTGAATTTCAATTCTTTCATCTATAGAGTAACACTAAAATAGTACCAAACTCACAAAGAGCAGAGCATTCACATGAGCTTATCTCTTACAGATTAACTTCGAAAAAAATGGAAAATGTAGAATTTTAAAATCCTACAGTTTTTTATAAGCTTGCTATATGCTGTCTTTATAGATTTATTCATATATACTAAAATAATAAAGAAAATGAAATCTCTTATACATGTAATTTTAATAGATATTACACACTTAAAACAGCATCAAAGGTTGTGGAATAAATATTTTCTTTTTAAATATTTAAGTCAAATGTTTGTTGTTTACAAAAGTGTTTAACGTCCTCCAATATTTTTCTACCCAGGATCAATAAAAGATCATAGAAAGTAAGTTTGATTTAAAATGACAATAAAAGCACATTACAGTTCTAAGTTAGTATGTCATCTTTAGAATTTCAGAAGCAAAAAAATCACTCTGAAATATTAAGCAAAGGACTGGGAAACTTCTCAAAAGATTTTTTAATTCTCTGAGAGAAGACCAGGGCATATTTTATCATCAAATATTGACAAGAAAGTGATTTAGTAAATAGCTTTCTCAGACACTCTGAAGTAAGTTTCTTTCTTTTTTAAATTTAATTTTATTTTATTTTTAACTTTACAATATTGTATTGGTTTTGCCATATATCAACATGAATTCACTACAGGTATACATGTGAAGTAAGTTTCATCATTATATTTGTACCTCTTTAAAATATTAAAATAACTTCACAAAAATTGCTTCTATCTTTAGGTTTGAGACTTGACAATATATTTCTAAAATTACTTTATATTTTCCAAATTTGCACATACATTTTTTAAGCCTAGTAATTACTTTTGATATCTTCAAAATAATTTACTTCAGTCATTTGGCCAGAGTAATGCCAATGGATTCTTGAATAGTACTTCCTAATAGATACATTTATATATGAAGCATCTTGCAACATGATTGACACATTCTCATACATACACTAGAGCTACAAAAAGGAGATATTATTTTCTGGGGCTGCAAAAAAAAATGAGTTTAAAATACCTAGTATTCAATTTAATAGTTATTTTCTTTTCAGTTACATGAAAGTAATAGATTGATATATTGATTCATAAATGATAACTAACACTGTATTCCATGCAGAGGAAAAAAATAAACTTTGCGTATATTTATTTTTGTCACCATAAGTGAATGAGTATCTGTAAAAATTTCTCACTTTTTAAAGCATTTGGATCTCTTTCCAGTAATTTTTTCAAACTATAAAATACTTTAAAAAATCCCAAAGAATCAAATCCTTGTTCATTTGCAGGAGCTTTATAATTTTTTACTATCCTAAGTTCTAATAATGCTTTATCTAGCCATATTTGAGTGTAACAAAATGAGTCATCTGCCATTACAAATCTTAAACTCGTACAAGATGTCTTTACATAAGCTTTCACACCCAGAAGTCATGATTTTTCCTGTGACAAATGGGTCCTCAAACACAAGAAAATTCTTATCTCCATCTGCTCCCATCAGATAACAAAGACACTGTGATTATTCTCTATATGTATTTTCATATTTATAACACAAATGTAAAATTAGCTATATCAATAAGCAAAGGGAGGGGGAAAAGGCAGATATACAAGTAGAGAGCTTTAATTTCCAGAAACGTTTTGGAAATAGACTGATGAAGAACAATGTATATGCCACTGTGCCTCCAGGCAAAAAAAAAAAAAAAGCCAGATTTATTCAGTCTGACTTGAAAATAGTGCCTGTTGACTATACATCTTGACTGACAGTATAGAATTCCAACATTGTCATAAATTACATTGACAAGTATAGGTGATTAATTGTGATTGTAGAGAAATACACATGTACCAATAATCAGGAAACAACAATAAAGCAATATTTTAAATATTTTATTAGTTTTTTTAATGTTGCAATAGCATTTGACTCAGAGATTAAGATTTCCTATAAATAAATTTCTAGAAACTAAAACAATACCTTTTTACTCAGGCACACACAAGCCTACCGTAAAGAAGCTGCAATGGACATTGATGGGAAGGTTGAGCATCAGGAAAAAAACCTGAGACTTATATGTAAGACTAGGATTCATTATTAAAAAACTGAGAAATTTCCCACAACAATTAGCAGATCATTTTAACTTGACAAATTGTTACTTTTTAAAAATCTTTCTATCTCTGAAAGAAATTCAATTAGGTGCTTGCAAGTCCCCCTTGCTTGAACAGCAGTCATATGCACCTTGTCCCTGTCACAGTGCTTGATATTATCTAGAGATGAGTGACAGAAAAGTCCAGGACTAACAAAGGCTTGCTCCATTCCTGTCAGCCAACTCTGGGATGTCTTTCTTATTAGAAGTACCCAGGAGTTTTCTCTGCACAAGTAGAGTCCTAGAGTAAGTAACGTCGTCTCCTGTTTAACCATGTATACTCCTGAATCAAAGGTGGTCTTTCCCTTTTCAAGAAATGCCTGCCCCCTTTTGGCCAAAAACCAGCAATTTCATTTTCATTGAGAAAACAAAAACATAATGTTTTCCCCTCCTCCGAATGATATCTGTCTTAAATAATGGAATGAGCAGTTCTCAAATTAGAAAAAAAAAAACCTAATTATCATGATGCAGAATTTAAACTACAAGCAGTCTTCTATATTTTGTTGTGATGTGGAAGTAGAATCTTGAGAGGAACACAATTTTAGTTTTAGTTTCTAAATGAAAATAAAAGCTTATGTTCAGAGGAGTTCAAGGTTAAATTTCCTCCTCATCAGGCAAAACAAATGTATTACTTTTCCTGGATTAAAATAACCATAATACTAGGAAACAAAAGCTTAGTAAGATTATAGCTTAAATTGGCAAACCTTTAAATTTGAACTTGTTTAAAAACTAATTTAATATATCCCATAACTCACAAAGTTGTCACTAATTATTGATTCTTAGAAGAAAAATAGTAAGAGTTTTTTAGTTGTTAATATATTACTTGGTTCTGATAGTTTGATCTGAGTGTACTATTTTATGAAAAATATAGGATAGAATGTGAAGAATTAAAAATACCCAAGTGCAAAAATACCTGATTGAATCATGAATGTGAATAATCAAGAAAGTCAAAAAAACTAAAGTCTAGGGGGAAAAATAGAACAATTTAAAGAAAGTGTCAGGTTGGTCAAAGACTAACTTTGATTGTGTGATTAGGAATGAGAATTAGGTTACAGTGCCTGTTGCAGAGAGAAAAACAACCAACACTTCTTGCCTTTACACTGAAAAGGTGATTATTTAACCAAGAATGACATTGGATTTACTTTCTTCTTTGTGTGTACACAGATCTTACACTAAGATTGGATGGCAAACTATTTCTCTTGGAAACAGACTGAAAAAGAAAATAGTAACTTTTTAAAAACATTGTTGGGAAAACCTACATCTGTTGACAAAACCACATAATTTCATTTAGTAATTTACTTAATTAGATCTAGTAAGAATAAAGCAATATTTTCTTGAGTGTTTCTGGATCTCATGAACTCTAACAATTTCAATACTCCTCGTTTTGGTTTGCAGATATATATTAATTCCCTGATTTGGGGCTTCCCTGGTAGCTCAGACAGTACAGAATCTGCCTGCAATGCAGGAGACCTGGGTTCGATTCCTTGGTTGGAAGATCCCCTGAAGATGAGAATGGCTACTCACTCCAAAATTCTTTCCTAGTGAATCCAATGGACAGAGGAACCTGTTGGGCTACAGTCTATGGGATCACAAAGAGTCAGACACCACTGAGTGACTAACAGTTTTACTTTTGCTTTCACTTTTTTATATAGGCTTGGAAGTAGTGTGCATTATCCCAAAGTAACTCTCATTCACACACACACACACACACACACACACACACACACATCCCTATATGCAAAAAGTCTCTATTTTGTAAGAATATAAACCTGGATTTTTTTTCTCCCTCATTCTGCCTTGAAGGAATAACACTGTTACAAATGATCAAGATGGGAAAATGGCCTTAATTTTTCCTTCAGCTTGACTGAATTTTAAGCAAAAGTCTTTATGACTCTAGGCCCTGATTTCCCCTTTCCTAGAAAATTTACCTTACAAAATTTTATAAACATAAATTCTTTATCTTCCTCTTTGAGGTACAAATCTCTTTAAAGGCTTCTCACAAATTTTAGAACCCAGGGATGTTTTTCTCAAGGACTAGGGATCCATACCTTTGAGATATATTAATCAGGAGAAATAGTACATCATCACCGAGTTTCTGTGGGAGGGTAGGAGTATATTTCAGCTGGGAGCCTTACTTCAGGTTGTAAATCTCCTGTCATGAGAATAAAAAGAAATTTACTTTTCCTTTTAATAAGGATTACTTTGCCGACAAAGGTCCATCTAGTCAAAGCTATGGTTTTTCCAGTAATCATGTATGGATGTGAGAGTTAGACTCTAAAGAAATCTGAGCACCGAAGAATTGATGCTTTTGAACTATGGTGTTGGAGAAGACTCTTGAGAGCAAGGAGATCCAACCAGTCCATCCTAAAGGAAATCAGCCCTGAATATTCATTGGAAGGACTGACGCTGAAGCTGAAACTCCAATACTTTGGCCACCTGTTGTGAGAACTGACTCATATGAAAAGACCCTGATGCTGGGAAAGATTGAAGGCTGGAGGAGAAGGGGATGACAGAGGATGAGATGGTTGGATGGCACCACTGACTCAATGGACATGAGTTTGAGCAAACTCTGGGAGTTGGCAGTGGACTGGGAAGCCTGGCATTCTGCAGTCCATGGGGTGGTAAAGAGTCGGACAAAACTGAGTGACTGAACTGAACTGAACTGATTAACAAATATAAGTCACCTACGTTTCCCACTCAGCTCTTAAAAACATTCCCAACTTTTGTTTCAATGGAGTTTTCTGTCTCTGTCCCCCATCACAATAGCCTGAATAAAGTCTTCCTTGTCTGATCCACTTTGACCAATTCAATGCTTACTTTCACAGAGCCAAATTCACGGTATTAAGGAACAGTGCTTTTATGTTATGTGGGATACAGCTGCAATCTATTTACAGTTCAAATTATTAGTCTATTACCTCTTATTGGGCTTCCCAACTTGTGCTAGTAGTAAAGAGGTCACCTGCCCATGCAGGAGACATGAGACAGGAGTTCGATTCCTGGGTCAGAAAGATCCCCCGGAGGAGTGCATGGCAACCCACTCCAGTATTCTTGCCTAGAGAATCTCATGGTCAGAGGAGCCCAGCAAGCTATAGTCCTTAAAGTCACACAAAATTAGACACAACTGAAGCAACTTAGCACAATTTTTTATGAAACCCTCTTTCAATTGGGGGCTTCCCTTGTGTCTCAGCTGGTAAAGAATACACCTGCAATGTAAGAGACCTGGGTTCGATCCCTGGTTTGGGAAGATCCCCTGGAGAAGGGAAAGGCTACCCACTCCAGTATTCTGGCCTGGAGAATTCTATGGACTATACAGTCCATGGGGTTGCAAAGAGTTGGAGATGACTGAGCAACTTTCACTTTCACTTTCAATTTGTCTTTAGAGATTTTTCTTGATTACTGTTTTGGGGATTATTTTCTCATGTGACATATTCCAAAATGTAGTTGTGATGGCTCTGATTTTAGCATTGTGCAAATTTTTTCATGAATTCTTAAGTTTGGGTTACTAAATTGAACACTTGAAGTCGAGATGAATACTCCATTTCACTTGCTAATCTTTTCTTAGATTTATTTTCTGTGTCTTTGATCCTTATTAATACCAAGACCATGAGGACCAAGCAAAAGATATAGGCATAGAAAAAGAGATTTAAACTTCTTTGTGTCATGAACCCCTTTTGACAGTTTGATTAAGCCTATGAACCTCTTAGAATATTCCATTTAAATCCATAAAATAAAATTTATAGGATTAAAATGGAAGCTAACAATATTAAAATATACCAAATGCTTTTATATTGTTACATGGTAATATATTTGCTTTTTTAAATAAATTATAAGATACAGAGATTGGTCCATCACCAATGGTAACCTCTGAATTGTGATAAGTGATATTTCAGGATATCTTCAACACCTTGGTAACAAGAAAAAAAATATCTATTGGTATATATCAACAGATCAGCTGATGCTGCTGAGGATTTTTGGCCTATATTACAATTGAAGGAAGTGTTAAGTTCAGCTGGTGGTTAATGAAAAAAAAAATGGTTTTTTTTCTTATAAAAGTAACTGGTTAGCCTGGATAGTCTAGAGTACAGAACGAGAAGAGTGCTTTGATTCTAAATCACTACCGCAAATGGAAACTTATGACCCTACTGGCCCATTGTAACTTGTCATCATTAGTGACAATGTACAGGAGATTGTGGCTGAATCCCTACAGAAATAAACTAAGAATTCCCTCCAAATATCTTCTTTATAAAACTGAAGCAGTGCTTAGATGAAAATTCAAAAGGTTGGAATTCCAGCACAGTTTCATCACATCTTTATTTTTACTAACCTCTAACTGCCTGAGCATAAAATGTACTCACTCATCTGACTATGCTAAGTTCAAATGCCTTAAGGACAAGCTGTTCACTTTCAGTGGGTATTTTTATAGTGTAAGATAGGAAAGAGCCAAAGGAGAAGGAATTTTTGAGTAATGACAGAGAAACTATAGGGATCATTCACTTACAGAATGTTTTTTAACCTCTTAAGTACCCGGAGTTTTATAAAAACTCCTCCCATGCTGCTGCTGCTAAGTCGCTTCAGTCGTGTCCAACTCTGTGTGACCCCGGAGACGGCAGCCCACCAGGCTCCCCTGTCTCTGGGATTCTCCAGGCAAGAACACTGGAGTGGGTTGCCATTTCCTCCTCCGGTGCATGAAAGTGAAAAATGAAAGTGAAGTCGCTCAGTCGTGTTCAACTCCTAGCGACCTCATGGACTGCAGCCTACCAGGCTCCTCCGTCCATGGGATTCTCCAGACAAGAGTACTGGAGTGGGTTGCCATCGCCTTCTCCGTATAAAGCTGAGTTTGTTTATGTATTACAATGACATTACACAATTCTCTCAAGTGCTGGTTACTTTGCGGTTCCCATGTTGTATTGATTTCTGAAAATCATAATTTTGGATGGACCTTAAAAAAATGATAAACAAAAATACAATTAATAATTCTGCAGTTAAGAAAGAAGCATTACATTTTACAATCATTGCCAACTGATGATTAAACTCCTCATTATGCTTCATTCTAACGTCAAGAAATGTCAACCTCATCAAAAAATTTAAAAAAAAATTGTAGAATTCTTGAACAAGATCAGGTTGGAAATATCAAATTCCTAAATAAAGGCATAATCAATACTGCAGTTGGGCAGGGGCTGCTAGTTAATATTAAACCTAATACATTTAATCCTGTTGTTTAGTTGTTAAGTCCTGTCAGACTCTTTTGTGACCTCATGGCTGTAGCCTGCCAGGCTCCTCTGTCCATGGGTCTCCCAGGCAAAAACACAGGGTGGGATGCCATTTCCTTCTCCAGGGGATCTTCCCAACCCAGGGACTGAACCCGTGTCTCCCACAGTGACAGGCAGATTATTTACCACTGAGTCATCAGGGAAGCCCACATGTAATCCTATGTAACTTCTAAATTCTCCCAAGATTCACTATTTTGAACCTGAATATCTGTTTTTTTATTCTTCCCTTTTTTTAGTTTTGATGCTATTTTTAAAATTATTTTACATTCAAAATTATTTGATTTACAATGTTATACTACTTTCAGATATATAGCAAAGTGATTTAGCTATACCTATACATTGGAGAAGGCAAATGCAACCCACTCCAGTACTCTTGCCTGGAAAATCCCATGGACGGAGGAACCTGGTAGCCTGCAGTCCATGGGGTTGCTAACAGTCGGACACAACTGAGCGACTTCACTTTTACTTTTCACTTTCATGCATTGGAGAAGGAAATGGCAACCCACTCCAGTATTCTTGCCTGGAGAATCCCAGGGACAGGGGAGCCTGGTGGGCTGCCGTCTATGGGGTCACACAGAGTCGGACATGACTGAAGTGACTTAGTAGCTGCAGCAGCAGCATACATATATCTGGGCTTCCCAGGTAACTCAGTAATGAAGAATTTGCCTGCCAATACAGGAGGCTTAGGGTTGATCCCTGGGTAGGGAAGATCCCCTGGAAAAGGAAAAGACAACCCACTCCAGTATTCTTGCCTGAAAAATCCCATGGTCAGAGGAGCCCAGCGGGCTACAGTCCATGGGGTTGCAAAGAGTCAGATACAGCAACTGAACATGCATACATACATACATATACCTATTGTTTTTCAGATTCTTTTCCCATACAGGTTATTAGAGATTATGTTTTTTATGCAGTGTGTCCTTAGTGCCTCCAACTAATTCTTTACTATTTTATGAAGTCAAATTCAAAGTTTTAAAATTTTCTCTTTGACTAATGCTAAGGAGATGGATAGAAAAAAATAATTCAATTTATATTTGTGTTTATTAGTCACATCAGGTAAGCCCACTCCACTTGTTTCCATCAGAAAACACCTATATTATTTACTGAAAATAGACTCTTATGGAAAAATAAAACTGTCAGATTAGGTTATATTTCATTTCCATGCACTGGGCAGCAACAATAAAAGGATTTGGCCAGTGGACTACCAGTTTGCCATTTCTTACGACTGCCCAATACACACTGGAGTTAGAAAGAAAGGAAAATTGAAGTAGCATTATTGGTTCCATAACCAGCTCCCTGACCAAGAACACCTCAGTCTTCGATGTGGAGAGGTGAAGGATCACTGTGTACATTTTGATTTGATAGCTTCTCAGAGTATCTCTTGACCCAACTCCACTCAATCAAATGTCAGAATCCCTAGAAAAGAAAGGTTATTATAGAGAACAAGGCAAATCAAAGCCGCATCACTATGCTTTCTGTAGACAAGAGGCAGTTCCACATTGTGACTTTAGTACAACAGTAAGAATTTAATAAAGGGGAAACATTTGAGGGATGACAACAAGACAGATACACTTTGCAGGAATTTGTAGGTGGAATCATTCACCAGGCTGCAGCATCGGTCAAGTGGTATCAGCTTCTAATATACCTGAAGACATCTGTCAGCGACTGATGTATTGTCAATATACAAGCCAGGAAGCCTTGTAAAAATAGGAAGAAAGATGGAGTTGTGAGACCTCCTGGGATTAATTGAGCAAGTCAGAAAAACATGAACAGGTGCCAGTTTCAGCAACTTAGCTCCTGAGTAGAAACTCCTGGTAACTCACAAATTCCTGCCTTTTTGATGGTGTTTATCCCTTGATCTATTATTACCCTCAGGCCACTGGCATATAATGATGATAACAGGTGTTCAACCAGTTTTCACAGACTCCACGACTTACTTAGATCTAAATAATACATGTTCTCCATGTAACATTATTTATTCAGAAGTAACTATTTATTTTTGCTGAAGATATCAGCGAGGCTCACTTGTCCATGGATGAAGCGATATCTGAGTTAATGGTCTATGCAATATCCACAAATAGAATTACAAATCTTTGAAATGTAGTGAAACAACATCTTTCAGAAGCATTAACTTCTGGATATAATAATTATGACTCCAATGACTTAGTGAGAAAATTAAAGTAAAATCTCTCTCCTCTTGTTCTGAGAGAAAAATATGATCATTTATCATAGAAGGAGATAATTGAACTTACTATTCAAATTTAGAGATCTCCTTATTCATGTTGCTCTATTAGCTCTGTCAGCAGAAGATGCATGCATTTTTACCTATCAGCCTCTAGTATAGTAACTGGAGCACAATCAGTGATCATTAATATGATAATAAATGGGAAAGACCAATTCTTAACATCTTTTCCTTATTAGAGCCACAGAAAGAAAACTGTGACAAGCATATATGGGATATTTCAATATCACCAGGGGAATTAATATCATGTCACAATATTGTCCTAAATGAAGTATTTGTAAGCCTTCCTTGATCTAAGCCAACAAGTTTTAAACATGTCTTAAAATTTTGCATCAGGCCATGTGATATCATTTGTTACTCTGAGAAGGAGACTACTTCTTACCTTTGTGCTGTTTCTTTGCGGGAAGGACATTTGTTCAATTTATTGAAATCCTACTTACTTTAGAAGTGCACTTAAAGGAAAGCAAGTAGACCTTTTGCATGTTAAATATGCAAATACAATTGACATTATTTGCTATGAAAAAACAGGAAAAGTGGGGGAAAATAGAAGAAAAAAAAGAACTCAAGAATGATTTTCATTTAAGTGAATTTATCTAATGAGACTACTAAAATATTAAAATTATTTAATTCTGTTTTACAGTCATTGTCTTTCTGTTTGCACGCATATACTAATATACATTGTTGGTTACCTTCTTATATTTATGGCCCTTTCTTCTGTCTAAAGCATACATCATCTGAAGAGGTAAATATATCTCATATTTTCTTTGAAATAGCATCTTCCTGCAATGTAAGTATCTAGTTAATAATTATCAGTTTAAATGTATGCCAGGTCTTTTATACCATTGCCTGAAATACTTGTCTCCTCCAATCTCAACCCAAAGAAAAAACAGGTGGCTAAAATTTTATGTTTCAGTGTCAATTTGGGGTAAAAGTGCCAAAAAGTTACCTTTTGTTTTGTTTTGTTTTAACAATAATTCAAAGTGCTCTTCCTTTTTTTTTTTTTTGAAATAAACCTATCTTTGTACCTGGTGGGAGCTGGGGCTTTCCAGAGAGTTCAAAACTACCCTATCACCAGAAGTGATGCTGTTTTCAAGAGATGATGAGAGACCTGAGAACTAACTCATCCTTTGTTTCCCTAGTCAAGTTTCGATTCCATTATCTACTTCTGCATTTTTAAACTTGAGAAATCTCTTGAAAATGTCCACAGATCTTGCATTTCATAGACAAAACAAAGAGAAATATCAAAGAGGAAATATTGCCAACGTTTAATCTTTCTTTTTCTTAGTCTTCCACTGGATCTTCTAAGACACATTAGAAATCCTTCTCAATATAGTTTCAACATATACCAACAGTACACTGAAGATCCTTTCATTTGTTACAAAGTCACAGGATATTCTTCAGCACTTACCTTCCTAGAGCTTTCGACAATAATTCTGTATGGAGTTTTCTCTTCCTTTTGCTTCTGTGACAGTGATTTTTTGTTTGTTTTTTCTCACATGTCTGATTGTTCCTTTTTAGTTTTTTTCCATTTCCTCTATTTCATAAACAAGGGTTTTCCTAAGTCAAAAGAAAAATAACAAACTGCAAAAATATTTGCAATATGTTTTTCTTCTAAGTAATGGTAGTGTTTATAGCCAAAGAGAAATTCTCATGAAAACTGAATTCTGAAATTCTGTAATTTATTTCATGCATATCAACAAAGTTTTCCATCACCATCATCAGCAGTACTTTTAGCCCAAACACTCATCAATATTACTTGGAATATTAAGAATTTATTCTAACCATTTTCTCTATATATTTCCTATGACTTCCTACAATCAATCTTATATACAAAAATCAGATTAATATTTTTAGTATGTAACCTGAATATGCCCAAAGCACACTCACACACACACCCACACACACACAAACCACCTCCCCCACACACACCCAACCATTACCACCACTTTAAACTCTGTTTTTCTAAGAATGAAACCCCATATTCTTAACACGGCCTGCAAAGTACTGTATGGTTTTGCTTTGCATTTTGCAGCTGCCTCACTTCACACAGTGCTCTTGGGGCAACTTTGTCACCAATCTGCTTTCAATTCCTCTAATATAGCTGTGGAAAGAAGAAAAGCGAAAAGCAAAGGAGAAAAGGAAAAATATAAGCATCTGAATGCAGAGTTACAAAGAATAGCAAGAAGAGATAACAAAGCCTTCTTCAGCGATCAATGCAAAGAAATAGAGGAAAACAGCAGAATGGGAAAAACTAGAGATCTCTTCAAGAATATTAGAGATACCAAGGGAACATTTCATGCAAAGATGGGCTCGATAAAGGACAGAAATTGTACGGACCTAACAGAAGCAGAAGATATTAAGAAGAGATGGCAAGAATACACAGAAGAACTGTACAAAAAAGATCTTCACGACCCAGATAATCACGATGGTGTGATCACTGACCTAGAGCTAGACATCTTGGAATGTGAAGTCAAGTGGGCCTTAGAAAGCATCACTACGAACAAAGCTAGTGCAGGTGATGGAATTCCAGGTGAGCTATTTCAAATCCTGAAAGATGATGCTGTGAAAGTGCTGCACTCAATATGCCAGCAAATTTTGAAAACTCAGCAGTGGCCACAGGACTGGAAAAGGTCAGTTTTCATTCCAGTGCCAAAGAATGCTCAAACTACTGCACAATTGCACTTATCTCACACACTAGTAAAGTAAGGCTCAAAATTCTCTTCAGCAATATGTGAACCATGAACTTCCTGATGTTCAAGCTGGTTTTAGAAAAGGCAGAGGATCCAGAGATCAAATTGCCAACATCCGCTGGATCATCGAAAAAGCAAGAGAGTTCCAGAAAAACATCTATTTCTGCTTGATTGACTATGCCAAAGCCTTTGACTGTGTGGATCACAATAAACTGTGGAAATTTCTGAAGGAGATGGGAATACCAGACCACCTGATCTGCCTCTTGAGAAATTTGTATGCAGGTCAGGAAGCAACAGTTAGAACTGGACATGGAACAACAGACTGGTTCCAAATAGGAAAAGGAGTACGTCAAGGCTGTATATTGTCACCCTGCTTATTTAACTTATATGCAGAGTACATCATGAGAAATGCTGGACTGGAAGAAACACAAGCTGGAATCAAGATTGCCAAGAGAAATATCAATAACCTCAGATATGCAGATGACACCACCCTTATGGCAGAAAGTGAAGAGGAACTCAAAAGCCTCTTCATGGAAGTGAAAGTGGAGAGTGAAAAAGTTGGCTTAAAGCTCAACATTCAGAAAATGAAGATCATGGCATCCAGTCCCATCACTTCATGGGAAATAGATGGGGAAACACTGGAAACAGTGTCAGACTTTATTTTGGGGGGCTCCAAAATCACTGCAGATGGTGACTGCAGCCATGAAATTAAAAGACACTTACTCCTTGGAGGAAAAGTTATGACCAACCTAGATAGTATATTAAAAAGCAGAGACATTACTTTGCCAACAAAGGTCCGTCTAGTCAAGGCTATGGTTTTTCCTGTGGTCATGTATGGATGTGAGAGTTGGACTGTGAAGAAGGCTGAGCACCGAAGAATTGATGCTTTGAACTGTGGTGTTGGAGAAGACTCTTGAAAGTCCCTTGGACTGCAAGGAGATGCAACGAGTCCATTCTGAAGGAGATCAGCCCTGGGATTTCTTTGGAAGGAATGATGCTAAAGCTGAAACTCCAGTACTTTGGCCACCTCATGCGAAGAGTTGACTCATTAGAAAAGACTCTGATGCTGGGAGGGATTGGGGGCAGGAGGAGAAGGGGATGGCAGAGGATGAGATGGCTGGATGGCATCACTGACTCTATGGACGTGAGTCTGGGTGAACTCCAGGAGTTGGTGATGGACAGGGAGGCCTGGCGTGCTGCGATTCATGGAGTCGCAAAGAGTCGGACACGACTGAGCGACTGAACTGAACTGAACTGAATATGCCCTACATTTTCACAATCACTGTAAGATTTGGCAATTACTGCTCTTCTAGCAAGGCTTTCTTCTCCACTTTTACCCACTTAATTTTATTTCACTAAAATTTTAGCTAATTCACAACATCTTCAAGGCAGCTCTCCTGCCATGACAGCTCTACCACACATTGTTTTAGCACCATCTATCTTTACTTTTCATTATTGAGGTTTGTAACTTTAGATTTAATCTTATGGTATCACTGATGGGCTCAGGGCAGAAATTAAATACCCAACAAACTATTCTTGTCCCTTCTGCCCACTTAAGTTTAAAGGTGTTAGTCGCTCAGTCCTGTCCAACTCTTACGACTTCATGGACTGTAGCCCACCAGTCTCCTCTGAGAATCCTCTGTCCTTGGGATTCTCCAAGCAAGAATACTAGAGTGGGTTGCCATTCCCTTCTCCAGGGGATCTTCCTGACCAAGGGATTGAATTCAGGTCTCCTGCATTGCAGTAAGATTCTTTACCTTCTGAGCTACAGGGAATCCAGAATCACTTCATTAACATCAAAAGAGACAGCTTCCTCAATCTCATCACTTAGAAAATTCCAAAGATTTTAGAACCTCTGTGCTAGAAATGGGGAATACGACCAAACTTATATATTTTATTATAAGTCACAGTATCACAAAATCTATGGCTCATCAGTTAACTTTTATTGTGATAATTTATATTCTCATCTAACTTCCCTTAATATATTATGAACTTCCTGAAAATTATAAAGCAATATTTATAGAACTTTATCAACTGCAAGTTGATTTTATTTGTATTACCTCATTCAACTTTCAGAACAAATGAGATTGATGAAGAAGAATTAATGTTATTCCAGTTTTCAAGAATAAATATTTGAGACTCAAAGTGATAAAATGACTTGTTTAAGATCATAGTCTATTACATAGTATTAAATTATAGCCTTTGTTTAATTTCAAATTATGTGCTTATCACATTAATAGTTTCATATGCATATGTCCAAAAGTACATAGCTAGGTGGCTGTACACAATTTTTTTTTGAATGAATGAATGAATCCATTAGTAATCTAAATGAAAATTTCACATTTTTGTTTGAAATTATAATGTTTGGAAGATTATAAAAAAATATACAGTGGATTTGAAGTACTTTGGGAGTTGGCACTGTATGACAGAATGTTTAAAGTATTGCAGATTGAATGCCAAGTTAAATGACAATAATTTAATTATTTTTTAAAAGATTAGGATATAAAGAAAATTGCTAGTGAATACAAGAAGCAAAATTTAGCTAGAATTTTTTTTTAATTTTTTTAATTTAAATTTAAAATTGGTTTTATATCAGATTTAACTTTCCTTAATACTCAGAAATGAGGGAGTGTGCAATTTCCTCAGTTCTGTCTCACTGCAGAAAAGATTTGAAATGGTGGACCAGTGTTACAGCTCAGTTACAGCTTGGAGTTTTATTTGGCAAGCAAAGGATAGTACACCCCTGAGGCATGAGAGAAGCTTCAATATGTCTTGGCTTCCTCCTTTTATACATTTGTCTCCTCCCTGCCTTAAGCCTGCCCTATGCAAATTGGGCTGGCCAAGAAGTGGGTGTGTGGTTTCACCTGTGAATTTTCTTTTATTCCATTTTCACGGGCTTTTCCCTTTCTTTGTCTTTTAGCCATCACCATTTTGGATTCCTTTTTCCTATTCTAAATACCTAACAGAAATATTCTAAAAAAACACAGTTAATCTTTTAGAGGTTTTTTTTTAACTTTAAAGTAAGTTTACATTTGAAATTATACTTTTTAAGGCTTAATATCTCTGTAAAGCAATATGAATCACACATGCCTTTATAAATCTGTTTATGTAAGTGTGAATACAAAATATAAGAATGAAACATTATAAACAATTTATATTCATTGTAGTCTTGCTTCTATGGCAGTGTGAAATGACCATAATAATTGTCCTGGCAAGAAGAAATGCACTGGACATTAAGAGACTGCCTCCACAGAGTGCATTCGTCAAACATAATGAATATAAAAAAGACAGTATATTCATCTTCAAAATATTTTCTGTAACATGGCAAGATTTATTCACCTTAAAAATAAAATCATAATTATTAACATTTCTAAGTATCTGTACGGTGCTCACTATTGCTGAAATCTCCACTGCTGGGCATACAGACTGAAGAAACCAGAATTGAAAGAGATAGGTGTACCCCAATGTTCATTGCAGCACTGTTTATAATAGCCAGGACATGGAAGCAACCTAGATGTCCATCAGCAGATGAATGGATAAGAAAGCTATGGTACATATACATAATGCAGTATTGCTCAGCCATTAAAAAAAAAATACATTTGAATCAGTTCTAATGAGATGGATGAAACTGGAGCCTATTATACAGAGTGAAGTAAGCCAGAAAGAAAAACACAAATACAGTATCAGATCAGATCAGATCAGTCCCTCAGTCGTGTCCGACTCTTTGCGACCCCATGAATCGCAGCACGCCAGGCCTCCCTGTCCATCACCAACTCCCGGAGTTCACTGAGACTCACGTCCATAGAGTTAGTGATGCCATCCAGCCATCTCATCCTCTGCCGTCCCCTTCTCCTCCTGCCCCCAATCCCTCCCAGCATCAGTGTCTTTTCCAATGAGTCAACTCTTCGCATGAGGTGGCCAAAGTACTGGAGTTTCAGCTTTAGCATCATTCCTTCCAATACAGTATACTAACACATATATATGGAATTTAGAAAGAAGGTAACAATAACCCTGTATACAAGACAGCAAAAGAGACACTGATGTATAGAACAGTCTTTTGGACTCTGTGGGAGAGGGAGAGGGTGGGATGATTTGGGAGAATGACATTGAAACATGTATAATATCATATATGAAACGAGTTGCCAGTCCAGGTTCGATGCATGATACTGGATGCTTGGGGCTGGTGCACTGGGATGACCCAGAGGGATGGTATGGGGAGGGAGGAGGGAGGAGGGTTCAGGATGGGGAACATGTGTGTACCTGTGGTGGATTCATGTTGATATATGGCAAAACCAATACAGTATTGTAAAGTTAAAAAATAAAATAAAATATTAAAAAAAAGAAATAAAGGAAAATGAAAAAAAAAATCAAAGCCTTTTTTCATCCTTAAATTATGCCCTGAGATAGACTCAGTTCAGTCACATTTAAAAAAGGAAGTAAGTGCTCTTGATTCAAATGAAAGGAAGGAAGGAAGAAAGAATAAAAGAAAAAGACCAAAAATTACTATGCTTTATTAGTTTATAAAGATATTTTAGTTTTCATTTTAAGTTGATTTAATTTAATGGGATGGAACCATAGTATTTTAAATGTTTCCCCTCAGATTATGTATTTTGAAGAAAAAAAATTCTCAATTGTCAGGCATAATTTCAGTGCTCAAAGATTCTACTGTCTGCCGTATTACGCAAATATCTTATATGGTTTACAATAATTGCTTAATATATTGTAATCTATTTCCTAAGAGATAATTATCCATTTAATTAAGCATGTGTAAGTGGACTTCCCAGGTGGTGCAGTGGTAAATTATCCACCTGCCAATGCAGATCCCTGAGAGTAGGAAATGGTAACCCACTCCAGTATTCTTGCCTAGGAAATTCCACAAACAGAGGAGCCTGGTGGGCTACAGTCCACAGGGTTTCAAAGAGGTGGACATGACTGAGCATTCAGACACATACACACTTGCACAAATGTCCGCACACAAACAGTTGGAGAAAATATAGAGAGAGAATTAAATGGTTAAACATATGTAAACATTTCAAAAGATAGTAACTCCCAAAATCAACTAACAGTATTGCTTAAAATATGCTCTGAAGACTGCATTCCTATTGTATAGACTGTAAATTAAAAAATAAAACAAAGCAAAACAAGCTTTTGCTCCTATGGCTTAAAGTTGTGCAAAAAAAGTTGTAAATTATATACACAGCTAGAATGCGGTTAAATAAAGTTACTATATGAATAGTCAGATGACTCTGGAAACAAGCATACACTCTGATGCTAAATAAAGGTAATTTTTATTTCCTGCTTTCATCACACCAGAGATCAGTGAGTAACATTTTTCTTTGTTGTTGGTTTTCTATGGTAAGACCAAAATGAGGAGGCATGTAGACATTTCCTATAGTTATTCTACCAGTTCTCATTCATGCCTATAGGAAAATTACTTCTCCAAACAGATCTAATTCAGAAGGATACACACATTCCCTGTGCTTGTCTGGATCAATTTTATGGATGATTAACTTCTTTATATTGACAGTAGGCCCATTTTGGTAATGACTTACATGATTGTGATTCTTTCTTCTACCAAAAAGCACAGCTGAAAAAACTTAATGACTTCAAATATTGTTAGGTTCCAATTTTATAAGCTCCGTCTCTAACCACATCCTACAAAACTCAAAGTATCCAGGCATTTACCCACTAGCCTCTGTGTATCAATTCAGACCAATTTTTAATCTTTCCTAATGTGATTCTGAGTTCACTTATACTATCTATACTGCTTAAATCATACTTAAGAATCCAATTTATAATATTTACCAATATAATACATTTTTCTAGTCCCACAATGCCTAAACTGGATGAGAATACAGTTGAGAATTAACAAACATTAACTACATTTGAATAGCTAAAAACCTATGAAAAGAAAGGAGGGAGGAGATCTAGATGGCAGAGTAGGAGGCTGAGTTCACCTCCTCCAATGAACACATCAAAAATAAAACTACATGTGAAACAATTCTCACTGAAAACACACTGGAGACTTGCAAAAAGACTCTTATGCAACCAAAGCTGTAAAAAAAAAGAAAAAAAAATCCAGATGGAGTTGAGTAGGAAGGGAAGAGAAGCAATCGTGTTGGGACTTGTGTTCCTAGGAGAGGATACAGAAGAAGAGAAAGATTACAGACTTGAAAATCATTCCTGTGGACTGAGGGATTAAAACCACATGCTGGGCACCCCAGCCCTGGAGTCTTGACATTGGGAAGACAAGTCCCCTTAGCTTTGAAAACCAATGGGACATATTGTGTGTATTTGTGTGTGTTTTGTGGGTGGGGTGGCGGGGGGAGGTCTGTAATAAATTTAGATACTGACCATGAAGAGCATGCACATACTTGCTTATTCCTGGGAACAAGGTGGAGAAAGTAGATTGAAACTGTCTTGGACTCTGACCAGTTTCCTGTGACCACTCCATTGCACCCCAGCAAAAGTTAAAAATAAAGAGGGAATTCTAAAGACAGCAAGAGAAAAACAAAGAATCACATACAGAGGAACTCCCATAGGGCTATCAGCTGCTTTTTCTGCAAAAACTTTGCAGGCAAGAATGGAATGGTATGATAGATTTAAAGTGCTAAAAGGGAAAAACATATAACCCAGCAAGATTTTCATTTGTAATGAAAGGAGAGATAACTTCTCTGACAAGCAAAAACCAAGAATTAATCAATCAGTCAGTCAGTCAGTTCAGTCGCTCAGTCATATCCGACTCTTTGTGGCCCCTTGAATCGCAGCATGCCAGGCCTCCCTGGCCATCACCAACTCCTGGAGTTCACTCAGACTCATATCCATGGAGTCAGTGATGCCATCCAGCCATCTCATCCTCTGTCGTCCCCTTCTCCTCCTGCCCCCAATCCCTCCCAGCATCAGAGTCTTTTCCAATGAGTCAACTCTTCGCATGAAGTAGCCAAAGTACTGGAGTTTCAGCTTTAGCATCATTCCTTCCAAAGAACACCCAGGACTGATCTCCTTTAGAATGGACTGGTTGGATCTCCTTGCAGTCCAAGGGACTCTCAAGAGTCTTCTCCAACACCACAGTTCAAAGAAACACAGATGTATAGAACAGTCTTTCGGACTTTGTGGGAGAGGGAGGGGGGGATGATTTAGGAGAATGGCATTAAAGCATGTATAATATCATATAAGAAATGAATCGCCAGTCCAGGTTCATTGCAGGATACAGGAAGCTTGGGGCTGGTGCACTGGGATGACCCAGAGGGATGGTATGGGGAGGGAGGAGGGTTCAGGATGGGGAACACGTGTACACCTGTGGCGGATGCATGTTGATGTATGGCAAAACCAATACAATATTGTAAAGTAAAAACAAACAAACAAACAAAATAAATAAATAAATATCTTTTTAAACATTAAAAAAAAAAGCATCAGTTCTTCAGTGCTTAGCTTTCTTCACAGTCCAACTCTCACATCCATACATGACCACTGGAATTAATCAATACTAAATCATAAATAAACTAATCATAAACTAAATCATAAATAAATGTTAAAAGGCCCTCTCTTAGTAGAAAGAAAAGGCTACAATAAGAAACAAGAATATATAGAAGAGTAAAAAATATCACTAGTGAAAACAAGCATGTAGTAAAAGCTGTGGGTCAATCACTTAAATAAGCTAGTGCATAGATTAAAAGATAAAAATTATAAGCTATAACTACAATAAACAGCAAGGGGACAAACATTAAGATGAAAATATAACATCAAAAACATAAAAAATGGGGGAGTGAAAAAATATAAATATGTTAGAATGTGTTTGAACTTAAATAATTATCAGCAAAAACAGGTAGAGTTATAAGTTAACATGTATGAACCTCATGGTAACTACAAATTGAAAACCTATAATAGATACACAAAAACTAGAGAGAAAGAAGCGAAATTATACTGCTAAAGAAGACTATCAAACCACAAGGAAAGAAACTAAAAAGAAGCAGAAATTAACTACAAAAACAATTAGAAAACAATAAAATGTTAATAAGTACATACCTATTAACAATCACTTTAAATGTCAATGAACTAAATCCTCCAATAAAAAGATATAGTGTGGCAATTGAAAAAACAATACAAACAAACAAAAAAAAAACACTCATATAAATCTGCTTACAAGAAACTCACTTCAGAGCTACAGACACACACAGACTGAAAGTGAAACAATGGAAAAAGTATTTCACGCAAATAGAAATGACAAGAAAGCTAAAGTAGTGATACTCATATCAGACAAAATAGACTTTGAAACAAACTCTATAACAAAAGACAAAGAAATGCATTGCATAATGATAAATGGAACAAGTAGTAGATATTTGTTAACATATATGCACCTAATATAGAGCACATATATAGATAAGGAAAATATTAACAGACACAAAGGGAGAAATTGACAGAAATACAATAAGAGTAGGGGATATTAACACCCTACTTACATAAATGAACAGATCACCCAGACAGAAAATCAATAAGGAAACAGTGGTCTGAAAAGATACATTAAACCTGTTGGATTCAATATATATTAGGGCATTCCAGCCAAAACAGCAGAATAAACATTCTTTTCAAGGGCATTTTCCAGGATAGATCTCATGCTATGCCACAAGACAAGTGTCAACACATTTAAGAGGATAGAAATTATATCAAACTCTTACAAAACTAGATATGAGTTACAAGAAGAAAAATGAAAAATAAAGCATGAGGATACTAAATAGCATACTAGTAAAACAACACCTGGGTCTCCTGCATTCCAGGCAGATGCTTTACCATCTGAGACACCAGGGAAGTCAAAAACAACAACAACAATAAAAACAAGTGTGTCAATGTAGAAATCAAAGAAGAAATCAGAAGATAACTAGAGAAAAAGAAAATAAAAACATAGTTTCCAAAATCTATGGAACTCAGCAAAAGTAGTTCTTCTAAGAGGGAAGTTTACAGTGATACAAGACTGCCTCAAGAAATAAAAACGTAGGAAATGATGTATATTCTGCTTTACATAGACTTCCACTAATGCAAATCCCAATGGAAAAGAATAACTCTAAAATTGTCCTATAACACTTCTTGACACCTAATAGTAATTCTCTATAATCTCTGCTATCAATCCATGATTGGTTCCTTATTTTTTAATGCCAATTATTTTCTTTTGTTGTTTAGGGATTCCTTTTATGCATCAGTACAGCAGCTCTGTCCATATTTCCAGAATTCCTCCTGTTTTTAATATTACCCATGCTTTTCTCACTTAGCTGGTGACTTTGCCTATTCATTCTCTGGGAAGACTAAAGAATGGAATTTGATTTTCACCATATCCTTTCTCTAGCCAAACCCAACACCTGTCAACATATTATTTCTTTCAATTTTAAGAAAATTCTATACCTTTATACATCACTCTTTCTAGGCCAAAAGTAGTCTTTGATCCCAGATCTTCCTAACTTTTCTAGCAAATATCCCTTGTCTGTTCAAAAGTAAAAGTATTCTATGATCTTGCACAGGATTTAAAATTCTGCATTAAAGAGGGAGATGCAAGTAACATCAATATCACAGATATAGCTTCCTTAATGTTTATTCTATGGTTTATTATTATTTAGAGGTTAACATGTACTGCAGAAAATCCATTCTGGCATTTCCAAGGTGTTTCCAGCAACACATTTATGAAAGCAGTTACTGAGAATACAGGAACTGGAAGGAAAGAAAAAAAAAAATACTTATTACAATTCAAATTTTGTTGCAAAAGAAACATGTTTGAATCTTAGTTCAGATAATTAAATTTTATGGATAAATAAGTATATAAATATTAACAAATTGGGTTTAAAGAACATTTATTATATTCTTTTGTTTTGATAATACTATCTTACTTGGCTAAAGAGTTATAAGTAAACTATTATCACTTGAAATTTCCAAGATTTCATGTACTCATTGGCTGAAAAATTCAAATTCATTTCTCTCACTATAACTTCCTATGGTAATTCCCACTGTCTTTTACTCTTTATTCATATTCTGATATCTAATTTTTCCCACTCCCTACCTGCTATCACAAATGTCCAACATAATTGTAAAGTAATTTTCTATCCTGTATAGCCAAAAGCCACAATGTATTCCAAGCAAGAGATATCTGAGCATCGCTAATGCACATTTACTAATGGTTGGACATTAGTAAGCCTATTATCTATTTTATTTAATCCTGAATCTGTAGCTTTACTAGAGAAAGTATGGTAATTGTATTAATAGGTCTGTGTATATTTTCAATTTCATTTAATTCAACAAATATTTTTCTTTGCCTCTAACAGTACCTATACCATGGTTGAATATATGAGGCTTTTTTTTTTTTTTTTTTACTTTACAGACAAGTTTTGTGTAATCTTACTAGCATACATTGTTGAGGTGAAAATTGCAAGCCCCCCAGGAGACTGTTCCCCACCTGCCAACAAGCCTAGAGCTTGCCCGTAGTGTCTGTGAGTAGTTCTATCTTCTGGACTCAGACTGCCCTACCTGCTCTATCCATACTCCAAGATTCCTGTACTTTGATATAAGTATAGGATGACTATAGAAAGTATGTC
Organism: Bos mutus; assembly: GCF_027580195.1. Lineage (NCBI taxonomy): Eukaryota > Metazoa > Chordata > Mammalia > Artiodactyla > Bovidae > Bos > Bos mutus. Next base: position 40,657,252 of record NC_091628.1, on the reverse strand, counting down.
ATCCAAATCAGCAGCCCCATTTACAAGAGGGAAAATTCTTTTGAGACATGGTATTTAAGATACAGATAAAAGAGAATTTATTAACACTTGTTAAATGCTAAGAAAGAAAGAAAAAATATTGTTAAGTTCTGATAAGAGGACAAATGAGAGACACTTCACTCAGGTTAGAGTGAGCTTGGAGAGTGTCATGAGAATAAATGAATTCCAGGTAGAAAGATGACTGCAACCAGAAGAAATAGCCTACTATGTTTAAGGAATTATAAATACCTTCAACCTAGTGCAAGAATTGAGGCTGAGCAGACAATAAAAATATTGCTTATAAAGGAATTTGTACCAACAAATTTTTAAAAAGAAATAAAGAAGTGTTAGCATCTTGATCAGGAAGGGGAAGGCTTGGAGAGTATGGCTATGATAAATCTAAATAGGAACTTCAAAATTAGTTGCACACCAAGAAATAAAATATACACTTTTGAAATATAGGATAGATATCTGGGTAGAAAATATGTATCTGAGAAAGTTGTTTTATAAGTAATAAATAAATATATGCTTATAAATAACATCATTCTTCTGGTTCTGATCAAATAATAAGGATAAGTGAAAGACAGAACCTTAAGGAATAACAGCAGAACATTGAGAAGCAGGATGAGAAGGAAAAAACCTGAAACATCTTAGAAAAGGACTAGAGAATCAAGACTAAAACTCAAAGGTGACAGTACCACAGAGGACAAGAATGAGATTTCAAGAAAGCTGTGTATAAGATTCATCAAAAAACATGTGATGAATAACATTGAATATTCATATGATCTCTACCTAGAAATATATTTTCTAAACATAAAAGTATATATAATTTCATAAGGAAAAATATAAATGTAACTACATAAAATTAAAAGGATCATGAACCTCAAAAGAAAAAATACACTAAAACAATCAAATCAAAAGAAACTTTAGGAACATGTGTAACATAATTGGGAGAAGGCAATGGCACCCCACTCCAGTACTGTTGCCTGGAAAATCGCATGGATGGAGGAGCCTGGTAGGCTGCAGTCCATGGGGTCACTAAGAGTCGGACACGACTGAGCGACTTCACTTTCACTTTCCACTTTCATGCATTGGAGAAGGAAATGACAACCCACTCCAGTATTCTTGCCTGGAGAATCCCAGGGACGGAGAAGCCTGGTAGGCTGCAGTCCATGGGGTCGCACAGAGTCGGACATGACTGAAGCGACTTAGCAGAGCAGCAGCAGTAACATAATTAAAATTCTACTGTATGAGAATTCACTATTGAATACAGGAATATTATCTAGTAAAAAAAAAAATAGGCAAAACGTTTGAAGAGAAAATTCATAGCTAATAGAAAACTAATATTGAGAGCATAGTAAAATGTTCAAAATTTCCAATAACCAAATAAATTCAAGTTAGATCAAGAATGAAACACCATTTTTACCTATCAAATTTACCAGACTACCTCTCTGCTGGCTAGTATGGAGAAAGATGGATAATTGAGGGGAAATTGATGAAAACTTTCCTATCTTTCTCAGCATCAGGATTTTTTCCAACGAGTCAGATCCTTGCATCAGATGACCGAAGTATTGGAGTTTCAGCTTCAGCATCAGCCCTTCTAGTGAATATTCAGGGTTGATTTCCTTTAGCATTGACTGGTTTGATCTCCTTGCAGTCCAAGGGACTCTTAAGAGTCTTCTCTAGCATCACAATTTGAAAGCATGTTTCCAATGAAAAATTTCATTATTGGACATAAATGATAATAAAATATAATTAAAGGGTGATATTCAATACAAAAACTCAAGGTATTGGGGATGCAAATGTAAATATTACTTTCAAGCTTTTGATCATAAGCACTCCTAAAGATGTGGCTCATGGTCAGTATTTCTGTCTTCTTCTGGTGGAGATACCATGAGACTGCTACCTGAGGCCCCCCAAGAACATAGCTCAGAGATGACCCCATTGGCAACCATAAGAAAACATCTATATAATTTATTCCATATTCACTTATTCTCTTTGTGGTTTTACTATATATTCATTATTTCTGCATGTCAAAAATAAAATGCATTTTTGAATGGTTGTGAATTTTTTAGAATGCTTGTAAAATCTTTAATTTTTATAAATATCAAATTTTTAATGCCATTGAGTGTATTGTTTTCAATAAATATGTATTACTGATGAACCTCCAGAAAAAGAGTTAAGATTTTTTTCATTTGTGTGGGGATTAGTAGTACTTACTAGGTAAAAATATAGCAATACTTATTTATATCAAGACATGCTGCATACTCATTAAATTTATGTCTTGGGAGCCATCTCAGATATACAAAATTTCTAAAAATGTATAGGCATTAAAACCTATTCATAGGGGGGAGATCGCAGCAAAAACAAAGATGGCGACCGCGCCGGGGTCGGTGGCCGCGGCGAAAAAAAACAAAAACAAAAAAAACAAAAACAAAAAAAAACCTATTCATAGCAAGTCATGTACTTGCAGGTAATATAACAGCCACAGATACTATGGTAATTTAAGCCAACAGCTGATTGTAGTTAATAAAAATGTAAATATTTTCCAAGATCTTAATATGGTAACTACCTCCCCATATATATTGAAGCCATATTAATATGAAATCAGTAAACTCATGATTAATCTTATTTTCAACATTATAAGGATTAGCTGGAGTTTTACTATAATTTCATATTATTTATTTATTTCAATTGAATAATGTTAATGGATCTGTAGATTAAAAATCCTATCAACAATTAGTAATAAGATATTCTTGTCAAGTAGCTAACAATATAGACAATAGAGGACAACACATAATTACTTAACTATTAATATCTTCACACATACCAGTTAGGTATTCCTTTTTTTCCCTTATGTCCCAAAGATGCTAAAATGAGATTGTTATGTATTCACATCATGGATAAGAGATATTATTTAACCAGAATAAATGTGTAAAGTGATTGGAAAGGGTAGTTGTTTGTGACAGAAAAGATAGCATGCATGGTGGGCAGGTTTAAATACTTATACAGTTATTAAAGCCCATAGCATTAAAAAATAATTTGATTAGTTATGTATCTTTAAAAGAAATTCTCAAGTATGTTACAACGCCTTGTAGCTTGTATTAAAAAAAAAAATTAATCACTATCTTTTCACAGAATGGCGTTGGTAAAAATCACTCTCCTACCAGATGACCTTAATATTTTATCTAGGATAGCATTTAAATTAACTTTTTTTTTCCTTTTTAAAATTAATTATTATTGAAGTATAATTGATTTACAATGTTGCATTAGTTTCTGCTATATAGCACAGTGAAACCCTTACACAGATTATAAAATCAACAGAAGAATGTGCCAAGATTATTATACTATACCTTTATGTGCTAGGGTACTAAGTGTGATATTTCATTGCAAAAACAGGAACCAACTCAATGTCCTTCATAAAAAGTGAACGGACAAGATGAAAAAAGACTTATTCGATAATAATGTTCTGGGAAATTTGTGTTTTTTTAACTTACAGAAATATATTATAATATTAACTATTAACTATTTAAAAGATATCAAAGGACAAACATTGGATCATTTTATAAATTATAAAATTTAAAAAAATTCTCGTGTAGTGTTATTTATTCCTTTCTTCATTTATATACTTGAATACTCAGATTAATATACATCATTGGCAAATTTTACTTATCTCCTTCATATGCTGATTTCTTTGCTAGGAAAATAAGGGTTGTTATTATTCACATTCAGGGATATTAGATATGAGATATAATTATGAAAATTTCAATGTGCAATACTCATGTCATTTACTTTCTTATTAACTCAATATCCATTTCTCACAAATCAAATTTTTACATTTTAATAATTGATTTTAGAAGAGTAAGGGTTAAAAAGAATAAGGCAAGCCAAATATTCACTTATAGGAAATAGATTAATAATGTGATTCTTTTGTTTATTTAACTGTCAGTGTATCTGAATGATTCCCCTCTCCCTGTGTGTGAAACAAGGGTTTTCTCTAACATAAGCTCTATATATCCTTTGTGTTTGGACTCTGCACAAAGGAGGTTCAGATAAACATTGAACAACGCCACAGTCAAACACATGGCATACATTAACATTGGTGTTTTTTCATCCTAGTTAAATAATTATGCCAGAAGAAATTGCAGCTGTTTCTCATTTAGTACTTACAGTTACCTAAGAATTTTTTAGAGCCAAATGATAAAAAGAGAGATAAAAAATCTTTATAAATCCAATCAGAAGAGAAAAATTATAAATTGTTGTTAGATTTTGACCAGATGCCTGAAAAGATAGATTTCTACCTATTAAAAAAGTACTATTTGACTATTTTCCACTGAAGACTGTAGAAGTAGAATTATTAAAGATTCACGCAGTGGTCTACAGTGTTGTGCCAGGCATGCACCCAATGGGTGTTCAATAAGTACTAATTATTGCTGCTGCTTCAGTACTTTATAAGGCAGCCTGGAACATTGTATAATCAATGGGAAAAGAGTACAAATTGCATTAGTGTATGTTTTTATTATCTCAGGGTAAGGATGGGCAGGAATAAATAGAGCAGATACCTACTGACCCAACATTATTAAATGATAGTTCAGGAGAGCATGAATAAAATGTCTGTCTGTTGTGTGCAATCATTCCCTGTCCAGTTTTTTCTAAAATATCTTAATTCATCTCCTGAGGCCATAGGCAATTGAAGCTCTTATCTGATTTTCTTTAATAATATACAGGATACTTAAAAATTAAAACAAAATAAAGGAAAGAAAAATAGAACATTACTTTAAAAGAAAAGAAAACATAGCGGAAAAAAATGAAGTAGGGAAGAAAGAAAGGAAGGGAGGAAGGAAGGAAATACAGAAGGGGAAATAATGGTAGAAACATGACTTTGCAGTCTCAATGTCTTTTGGTCATGAATGAGGGGCAATGACTCTCCCTTGCTGGGAGATTGTTTACATCCTTGGTTCCCTATATAAAAGCCAGTGGCACCACCAGTCACTCTGAAAAGCAAAGCCTCCTGCAAGCATTTCCAAATATACCCAGGCAGAAGACACATCTTAGTTTGAAAACCACTGCAGGATTTTGTATTTCATGGAGCTCTTCATAAACTAAAAATATACCAAAGACATTTGGCTTCTACACCAGTGGTTCTCAACCTTGGCTGTGCATTAGACTCCTCCAGGGAGCTTTTAAATTTCCAATACCAAGGCCATGATTCAACTCAATTATGTCAGTCTATGGAGGAAGGACCTACATATCAATATTTTTCAAACTTCTTCTTCAGACCAGTGGTTTTAATGTTTTAAACCATTGCATTGACCCCATCTGCTGTCCAAACCTTTAATTTGATGAATTGACTTAACAACTAAAACTGTACTTTCTACCCAAGAGTCTGGGACTAGGATTTTAAGAAGGTAACAAAAGACAGTGACTATTTATTGATAGCCTACTATATATCAGAATCCTACCAACTTACTTAAAACTTACCTATAGTCATATATATTACATATATATGAACATATATGTGATATATATAATCTCAGTCCTCAAAGCCAGACCTGCAAAACACAAGTTACCAATTTTATTTTTTGATGAGAAAATGGGTTGTGATGATTTACTCATTAGATGTCATGTGGTAAGAGATTCCATTTACAAGCATTAGGCTATCCGCCCCTTTCTTTCAGAATACTCCATAACATTAAAAAAGAACAATTCCATAGGATAGGGCCAAAGAAGAGCCAAGGCCAGAGCCAGTCTGGGGAAGCTTCTCCTCTGAAGAAGAGAGCAGGAGAAGAGGCAAGGGCTATGCCAGTTTTTTTCTAGACTAACAACTCCTACAATTAAACTTGGTTTGCACAGTCAAATTTCAAAGTCAAGGAGGTGAAACGTAGCAGTTATGGGACATGAACCCTTTAGAGGCCAAGGTTGGTGATAGGGATGGGGAGAAGGAAAGTATACCCAAAGTAGAACAATTTTAATTTTTGGCACTTTCATTTTAGATTCAGGGTTCATAATAGGTAAAACATAATTCAAATCCAGAGAGAATCCCTAAGTAAACAATCATGTGACTTCTAATTCTTTCATCCCAAAATGAAAGAGACACATGAATGGTGTAAATGTAAAGATTACAGTGGTCAAAATAGAAGATGAGTTATTTAGGGAATGTATCACCACAAAAATAAAGTTCCTAAGGAGAGTAGGTCTAAGCACTATAAATATATTTTATTTTCAGCCATTTTATTGAAGCAAGTGGGGAAATGATGTACTGAGAGGAGAAATAAACCCATGTAACTTTCACCCACATAAAAGAAGGTAAAAATCTGCAGAAAACATTTCATTTTATGTCATTGTTGAATATCACTTAACAGTAAACGCAGTGTTCTGCTTCTTGTTGATTATAACCGAAAATTAATGCCATATTTTGTTTTTTGAATAAAAGATTTTTTTCCAACAATATACAACAAGATACCCCCCACAACAATTGCAGCATATTCATACCAATCTGCTTAGAATTCATGCATTTTAAGAAGAATATGATTAAATATTAAGGTTACTCACATTTTTCAAAGCATAATTAGGAAAATCATATTTCTTTATTGAGCTCCTTTTCCTCTTTGTTTCTCTTTCTAAAAATTATTTGAGAATATTATAAACAAATTATAAAGAGGAATTATGTTTTAAGTTTATTTTTGTAAATAAGTATTTGTTCAGTATTTTCTTTTATCATATTATACAATTGGAGTGATTAAAAGCTTAAATTTATAGTTACAAGCATATTTTGCTTACATAAAAATAGCTTCAAATATTTTAAGCAATATATTTTAAATGTCTATGAAAAAGAAATTGGGAAAATAAATGACCTATAAGAAACAGCTACAGAGTTAGTAATCAAATCTGTAATATTTTGTCTTGAAAAAGAATCATGAGGCTATATACTAGCTACCTAACTTTTTTTTTTTCCCTACTCCCAAAGAGAATATGACTTTCCCCTGCAAAGCATTCAAATTGTAGCTTGTATCCAGTGCTCTCAGACTCTCAAATTGTTTAAGACTTTAAAATTTAATCAAGGGATTTCTTAATGGAAGCTAGGAAGAGCAACATCAGAAATACATTTGACAACACAGTAACAAATTTCTACTTAATTATTTACAATAGCCATATATGGCTACAGAGGGACAGAGAAGTAGTCAGAATCATGTACATCAAACTCAGCTGTCTGAAAAAACAAGGGCATCAATTTGTCCTCATGCCATGCAGTTTTCAAGATTGCATCTTGTAGATCTTGATGAAATTACAAGACTACGATTTGAAGCTTCTTGCTGATTATTTATTGCCACAGGTCACTCTGAATTGAATGCTTTCAGGGTACAGAGATATTTGCATGCATCTCATTTTGCCTAAAAACATGTTTATCATCACTGCTAAAAGCCAGTACTTTTAAGCTTCCATTTTCCCCATTTCTCTCTTTTTCTCTTTTTGTTTCTCTGCCTTTCTGTATCATTATCTCTATCTTGCCCTCTTTCTACAATAAAACAGAAAAGTTTTCCACTGAGCCCAACATTATAACAAGCATCCACATGAAATGATAGGCTAAAGAAATTTAACCTACTAATTTAGGCCAGAGTTTTTTGTTTTTTGTTTTTTTTTTCTTTTTTGCCATTACTGAGCTAGACTTACAAATCAAATATTTCATTAGTTTTATTCATAGGAAAACCCCTTAGCTTTCATACTTTGGATTATGCATTTGTTAACGTTTTCCCACAAGTAATTGCCCTGGTTTTCTGTTACTAAGACAGAGCTGCTGCTGCTGCTGCTGCTAAGTCACTTCAGTCCTGTGTGACTCTGTGCAACCCCATGGACTGCAGCCTACCAGGCTCCTCCAACCATGGGATTTTCCAGGCAAGAGTACTAGAGTGGGTTGCCATTGCCTTCTCCTGCTAAGACAGAGATACAATTTCAAACCAGTACTTGCTTTCCTTGAATTTTACTATGTAGTACATTTATAAGCCTTGACATTCTTAAGTTAAAAGTTATATATTTTTTAACTTTAAATTTCTGTTACTGTATTTTTATTGAAGTATAGTTGATTCACAATATTGTGTTAGTTTCAAATGTGAATCACTTCAGCAAAGTGATCCAGTTATATATATAACTGTGCTATATACTTGTTGATTATCTATTTTATATATAGTAGTATGCATCTGTTAATCCCAAACTCATAATTTATTTCTCCCCTTTCTTTCCCATTTGGTAACCCTAAGTTTATTTCGTATGTCTGTGGGTCTATTTCAGCTTTGTGGATAAGTTCATTTGCATTTTTTTTTTTTTTTAGATTCCACATATAAACAATATTATATGATATTTGTCTTTGCCTGTCTTTCAATTACTATAATAATCTCTAGGTTATTAGAGAACATGAGTTAATCCATATTGCTGAAAATGGCATTACTTTATTATTGTTTTATGGCTGAGTGATATTCAATTGTATATATGTGCCACATCTTTATTACCCCTTTATATGCTTTATTTTTTTAAAAAGTTATTGTATACTGGAGTATAATTGATTAACAATGTTGTATTAGTTCTAGGTGTACAGAAAAGTGATCCAGTTATACATATATCCATTATTTTCTACATTATTTTCTCATATAGGTCACCACAGAGCATTGAGCAGAATTTCCTGTACTATATACTAGGTCCTTAGTTATAATACTGTGTATATGTTAATCCCAATCTACCAATTTATTCCTCTCCCTTTACCACCAGTAAGCATAAGTTTGTTTTCTACATTTGTGACTATACTTTGATTTTGTAAAAAAGTTCATTTAAACCATTTTATAAGATTTCATATATTAACAATATCCTATGATATTTGTTTCTCTCTGTTTGCCATACTTCACTCATTATGACAATCTCTAGGTCTATGTATCTTGCTGAAACTGTCATTATTTTGTTTGGTTTTATGGTTAAATAATATTCCACTGTATATATGTACCACATCTTCTTTATCCATTTGTCTGTTGATGGATATTTAGTTTGTATCCATGTCTTGGCTATTTTAAACAGCACTGCAGTGAACACTGAGGTGCATGTACCTTTTTGAACCACACTTTGCTCTGAATATATGTCCAGTAGTGTGATTGCAGGATCATATGGTAACTCCATTTTTACATTACTTTCTAAAGGACTCTCCATCTGTTCTTCATGGTGGCTGTTCCAATCTACATCTCCACCAACAGTTTTGCAGAATTCCCATTTCTCCACATCATCCCCTACATTTATTACTTGTAGACATTTTGATGATGGACATCTGACTATTGTGAGGTGATATTACATTGTAGTTTTTATTTGCATTTCTCTAATAATTAGTGATGCTAAGCTGAAACTCCAATACTTTGCCACCTGGCGAGAAGAACTGACTCAATGGAAAAGACCCTAATGCTGGGTAAGACTGAAGGCAGGAGGAAAAGAGGATGACAGAGGATGAGATGGTTGGATGGAATCATCAACTCAATGGGCATGAATTTGAGCAAGCTCTGGGAGTTGGTGATGGACAGGGAAGTGTGGCACACTGCAGTCCATGGGGTCTCAAAGAGTTGGACACAACTGAGCAATGAACTGAACTGAGTCTCTTTTTATATGGTCTTCTGGCAATTTTTGACTTGGTTTGTTGCTTGTTTTTTGGATATTGAGCTGCATGATCTGTTTAAATTAAATTAAACATTTCATGAAAATAAATCTATAATGCTCTAAAGTATGCTTTTCTTGAAGAGGAAGTATCAACTTATTTTATCACAATGGAAAGATTCAAAGATTGAGTCAATGTTATATGCATTTATGAGTTGTAGGGTTTATTTTTATGAATATTATTTTCTGAACACACAAGTTCCTAGAATTTATATAAAGCTGCCTGTATATAATCCCTGAAATAATCCCGTATATATAAAAATTTGCCATACTTTCAACACATGTAAGGGATAAAAGAAATGCAGAAAAGCAAAATGGCTGTCTGGGGAGGCCTTACAAATAGCTGAAAAAAAGAAGAGAAGTGAAAAGCAAAGGAGAAAAGGAAAGATATAAGCATCTGAATGCAGAGTTCCAAAGAACAGCAAGAAGAGATAAGAAAGCCTTCCTCAGTGATCAATGAAAAGAAATAGAGGAAAACAACAGAATGGGAAAGACTAGAGATCTCTTCAAGAAAATTAGAGATACCAAGGGAACATTTCATGCAAAGATGGGCACAATAAAGGACAGAAATGATATGGACCTAACAGAAGCAGAAGATATTAAGAAGAGGTGGCAAGAATACACAGAAGAACTGTACAAAAAAGATCTTCATGACCCAGATAATTACAATGGTGTGATCACTCAACTAGAGCCAGACAACCTGGAATGTGAAGTCAAGTGGGTTTTAGAGAGCATCACTACGAACAAAGCTAGCGGAGGTGATGAATTTCCAGCTGAGCTATTTCAAATCCTGAAAGATGATGCTATGAAAATGCTGCACTCAATATGCCAGCAAATTTGGAAAACTCAACAGTGGCCACAGGACTGGAAAAGGTCAGTTTTCATTCCAATCCCAAAGAAAGGCAATTACAAAGAATGATCAAACTACCACACAATTGCACTCATCTCACATGCTAGTAAAGTAATGCTCAAAATTCTCCAAGCCAGGCTTCAGCAATACGTGAACCGTGAACTTCTAGATGTTCAAGCTGGTTTTAGAAAAGACAGAGGAACCAGAGATCAAATTGCCAACATCCGCTGGATCATCGAAAAAGCAAGAGACTTCCAGAAAAACATCTATTTCTGCTTTATTGACTATGCCAAAGCCTTTGATTGTGTGGATCACAATAAACTGTGGAAAATTCTGAAAGAGATGGGAATACCAGACCACCTGACCTGCCTCTTGAGAAACCTATACGCAGGTCAGGAAGCAACAGTTAAAACTGGACATGGAACAACAGACTGGTTCCAAATAGGAAAAGGAGTACATCAAGGCTGTATATTGTCACCCTACTTATTTAACTTATATGCAGAGTACATTATGAGGAATGCTGGGCTGGAAGAAGCACAAGCTGGAATCAAGATTGCCAGAAGAAATATCAATAACCTAAGATATGCAGATGACACCACCCTTATGGTAGAAAGTGAAGAGGAACTCAAAAGCCTCTTGATGAAAGTGAAAGAGAGTGAAAAAGTTGGCTTAAAGCTCAACATTCAGAAAATGAAGATCATGGCATGTGGTCCCATCACTTCATGGGAAATAGATGGGGAAACAGTGGAAACAGTGTCAGACTTATTTTGGGGGGCTCGAAAATCACTGCAGATGGTGATTGCAGCCATGAAATTAAAAGACACTTTTCCTTGGAAGAAAAGTTATTACCAACCTGTATAGTATATTGAAAATCAGAGACATTACTTTGCCAACAAAGGTCCGTCTAGTTAAGGCTATAGTTTTTCCACTGGTCATCTATGGGTGTGAGAGTTGGACTGTGAAGAAAGCTGAGCGCCAAAGAATTGATGCTTTTGAACTGTGGTGTAGGAGAAGACTCTTGAGAGCCCCTTGGACTGCAAGGAGATCCAACCAGTCCATTCTAAAGGAGATTAGTCCTGGGTGTTCTTTGGAAGGAATGATGCTGAAGCTGAAACTCCAGTACTTTGGCCACCTCATGCAAAGAGTTGACTCATTGGAAAAGACTCTGACGCTGGGAGGGATTGGGGGCAGGAGGAGAAGGGGACGACAGAGGATGAGATGGCTGGATGGCATCACCAACTCGATGGACATGAGTTTGAGTGAACTCTGGGAGCTCGTGATGGACAGGGAGGCCTGGCGTGCTGCGATTCATGGGGTCACAAAGAGTCGGACACGACTGAGTGACTGAACTGAACTGAAGGGATAAAATGTGATAATTAATCTAATGATATATAAAATGTCCCTGGAGAAGGGAAAGGCTGCCCACTCCAGCCTAGAGAATTTCAAGGGCTGTATAGTCTATGGGTTGTAGAGAGTTGGACATGACTGAGCGACTTTCACTTTCACAATTAGATTGCTAATATACGACAGAAAATATATAATTAAAAATACTATTTTTATAATTTCTAAAAGTTATAAGATCGTTGAGTCAGATTTGGAAAAAATATATGTCTTATAATATGCCTTCTAATAGCAAATCCTTTTTATGACATTCTGAGCAAGGATCCAGTTATTTAGAGAATAAATATGAAAATATAACTCATATCCAGGGTGAAGTCTCTTTTTGTACATTATATACCATTGAATTACTTACATTAGTTAGGAACTTTTAGTAGATTTCCTTGGAAACTATCTCTTTTTTAGGGTACACATGTGTCTGAACTGCAGATCTCACATTTCCCATATCTAAAATCAATATATTTTGGCATTTAACTTCATCCATTGTAAACTTTTATACTATGTTCAGCATCCTTTTTACAAATAATAGGTACATGCTAGTCATTTTTAAAAATATAAGTTAATTCTAAATTGCCAGAATATTTGACAATGTTGTTTTTCTCTTCACCATACTAGCCATCTCAGAAAATTCAACTCTTTGTTATTAAAGATTTATGACAATAGTAAATTTGAAGGACAACTGGTATAGGATAACTGAGAAACGCTCACACTTAGCATACATTTTTCTCTAGTTTCACTAGAATTCTTCAGCCATTCTATTATGGGAGGAGCCATCAGAAGGTTTCATAATGATGAGTGGAAATGAGGGACATGAAAGCATGGACTTACCAAAAAATGATAGTAAAAGGAGCACAATTTTATATTTCAAGAACTGTGGAATATCTGAGTTATTATCCTCTTTACAAATTAACACATTATTATGCTACCACACTTTCATAGATGCTACCAGAAGACATGGGTCTCCTGGGTGAGAGACAAAGGATATTATTTCTTTGTTCCAAACCACACAAAGACAGTGGATCAATCTCCTCAGCCCCCAGTTTCTACATAATTGAAGCAAAGCTGGGCTCAGGTGGATGTTGCACACAGTAGATTAGTGTCACGGCTGAGAGTGCTGAGCTTAGAAAACCACAACTTAAAAAAAGAAATGACTGCAAATCTGTCTTCACTTTTCCAGGAGGGAGACATTATCTCTCTAAGCTGGTCTGTAAACAAACCTGTTCCAGCTGTGAAGGAGGACATCATTTCTATCTTCCAAGGCTATTTGCTATACAAACATTCTTCGAATTCAGTCCAGGACCAAAGTTGATACATGTGCAGATATGTAATAGGGATAGTACAAGCTAGAACTGACAAAACTATTACTATGATAAGCACTTTATATGTATTTGTCACCAAGAACTATGAAAGCGTTCCACTGTATTTATAATGAGCAATCATTTTCCCTAGATTAATGCTCTTGGGACAATAACACAATCAGCATAACTGTTAGATAAATATTCTAAGTGAAACATTAATCCATTTTGCATGAAAGTCAGCCTTGTTATAATTAAATTTGTCCTAACAGCTTTAGAAATCTGTAGATCATTTTAGTCTTCAAATATCTCCCTTTTATTTTTCTCTTACTCATGCTCTCTTTGACTGTAATAATTTTCTTGTCACCGTCAAATCCATCTAAAGATCCCCTTCCCTGGATCTCACGAATAGATAGTATAACCTGAATCTTCAGGTCTTCAGATCTTTGTACCTTTTCTCATATTCTGTGGCACTCAAGTGGGAACAATGGTTTTCACATCCATGCAAGTTAAACTGTTCAGTAATATACATATTTCTGCTGCTTTGAATTGTCAACATCATTCTGGAATTTTAAGGAAAAATCACTTTCATTTAGTTATTTGCAGTCTGTGTGATCAGGGTTTATTTTAAAAGTATGTATAGACATAACAAAGAAGTAAAAATCATAATCCACATGGTGGAAGAAAAGTATTTGTTTCACATCTAATTAACAAAGAATTAGTTAACACAAAAATTAAAATATACTAAATATTTTTTAGCTACATACTAATAGGAAAATGGATAAAAGTTACAAACAAACATATCAAAAGATAACACAAATGGACAATGGACAATAAATACATGCAAATATACTAAGCCTTAGGTATCAAAAAATTTATAATTAAAACTACACTGAAACAGTATTCTGTAGGACTAATTTGGCAAGAGTTCCAATTTGTAAGACTATAAAAGTCTGGCACACTTATGGTGCTCAGAATCTCTCATACACTGCTTGTGGGTTAAAACTGATATAATTACTCCGGAAAATAATTTAGTGACATCTTGTAAACAAGTAAATGCTTGTGCATCTGGTCCAGGAAACAAGGGAAAAACACTAGAGAAGCATTGTTTTTAATGCAATACTAATAGAAACCATTAATGTTTATTGAAAGAATGGTTAAATAATTTTACAAAAACAGGGACTAAAAAATAAACCAATTTGGAAACTGTGTGTGTGTATGTGTGATGTGTGTGTGTGTGTTTTCTCTTTCTCAGAGACAAAAGGCTGAAAGATAGATTAGTTAAAAAATAAAAAGTATGAAAAAATTGGTAATGTTCTAAAGTTCTCTTTCTTTTACTAGAGAGTGAGCTTACTATTATCCTTCATATTATATACATGTATCTAATATTTTTAATGTACCAATTATTTCAAAATAAAAGATGGGAGTAAAAGTCAATCTATATAAACATGGTTTTTTAAAAAAGGATATATCTGAACATACATGACACATGGGCACAAGACAGAGAGAAAGGGTAAATGGAGAGATTTGGGTTTGGTTTGAGTTGGGATGGGTTACAAAGGCAGGTGCATTCCATTTGCTGATGTCATTCAACAAATGTCATTTTTAGGCAAATTTTCCGTATTTAACCTCATCTTTATTGTAACAGCCTATGAGGTTTTTTAGACCAATTGTCCTTGGCTTTTGAACCTTAATCCCCAATTCTCTTAAGATGTGTTTTCCTTCATCTTTATGACAATTAAAATTTAGACTATTGACCCTCTTTAGTCTTGCCAAAATTCTAGGAAAAATGAAACATAACATGAGGTTTGGCTTATAAACTTGAACAATAACTTTTTAGATACTGACTCTATTGACCTCATTTGAAGCAACTGACAAACTGGAAAGCTTGCTAGGACTCCTTCTCCAGTGTATTTTATTTGCATCATTGTATATTAACTCACCAAAAATGACTTATTGTTTTCGGTTCATCACATCTTTTCCTTTAAAACTGGAATATATTCTTGTAATATTCATTTTTCCCCAAGACAACTCCATGCTCCTTAGCTTTTAATAATGAACAGAAAATGAGTTAGAGACTGTAGATTTCAGAATGCCATGATAAAAAGAAGAGTACTTAAACTGTTCCTCATTTTCTTTAAAAAATGGAAGTGGGTTTAGACAAAATTTTATTTTTTAATTAAACTTGGTGGTGACACTAGTGGTAAAGAATCTGCCTGCCAATGCAGGAGACACAGCAAAAGACAGTTTTGATCCCTGGGTCAGGAAGAGCCCCTGGAGTAGGAAACAGCATCATGATTCAGTATACTTGCCTGGAAAATTCCATGGACAGAGGAGCCTGGTGGGCTACAGTCCATGGGGTCTCAAAGAGTCAGACACAATGAGTGACTGAGCACACACATACATAGTGTTAATACTATTGTACAATACATTTGTTTTATAGACTAATCAATTATTAATCACTGAATTTGAAAACAGCTTTTGCAAACTACATTAATATTTTATGATACTTTGCTGGCTTTCATGGTATCTAAATATGTGTTACACCTTCTGTGGGGTCCACTGATGATTAAAAAAAAAAGGCACTTCATGCTTATACAGTTATCATGACATTAGAGAATTTTCAAGACTTTATGTTACTGGAGATTTTCTAAATTGTGGATTGCAATACACTGTTAATGAAAACTTTACTGTTAAACTACAGAGAAAATGTAAATCTTAATTTCTGCAAAAATGACTGCTGCTGCTGCTAAGTTGCTTCAGTCATGTCCGACTCTTTGCGACCCCATAGGTGGCAGCCCACCAGGTTCCCCTGTCCCTGGGATTCTCCAGGCAAGAACACTGGAGTGGGTTGCCATTTCCTTCTCCAATGCATGAAGGTGAAAAGTGAAAGTGAAGTCGCTCAGTCGTATCTGCCTCGTAGCGACCCCATGGACTGTGGCCTACCAGGCTCCTCCGTCCATGGGATTTTCCAGGCAAGAGTACTGGAATGGGGACAGTCTCATAATAAATAATGAATATATATAGACTTTTTATTCTGTTTTACACTTGTATCTCCAGATCTTAAAATAAAATGCAAAACCAAGTTGATATTTATGAGAGTATACTTTATATTTTAAACTATTTTATACCAGGTATTTGTGATTACACCTTAAATTTTAAGCAAAAATTATAGTTGAGATGCTAGATGCCGTAACATACATTTGCCAAAAGTATATAAAAAGAAACTATACAAAATGAAGTTTTATTCTTTCTGATAGTAAAATTTATAACATTTATATCTATCAGATAATATATATATATGTATAGGTTTATCAACTGTTAAGTAGTAAAATTGCATTTGTCTTATGCTTTTTTCTCAAAATTATAAAAACAAAGGACGTGAGTCAAATGTTAAAAAATTCTCTAACATTTTTCCCATTTTATTGAAGAAATAATTAATTTTTTCTAGCACATTATGCAGCATTTGTGCTGCAAAGAAAATATAGACTATGTTTTTTTTATACTCAAAATATTTGTATATATGTGAGTAAATATCTTCTTGTTTCATATGTGTACTCATAAAAATGCATGGATATACAGATATGTATGTGTGTGCATATATTTCAGTTCAGTACAGTTGCTCAGTGGGGTCTGACTCTTTCCAACTGCATTGACTGCAGTACGCCATGCTTCCCTGTTCATCACCAACTCCCGGAGCTGATTCAAACTCATGTCCACTGAGTCAGTGATGCCATCCAACCAGCTCATCCTCTGTGTCCCCTTCTCCTCCCACCTTCAATCTTGCCCAGCATCGGGGTCTTTTCAAATGAGTCAGTTCTTCACATTAGGTGGCCAAAGTATTGAAGTTTCAACTTCAGCATCAGTCCTTCCAATGAATATTCAGGACTGATTTCCTTTAGGATGGACTGGTCGGATATCCTTGCAGTTTAAGAGACTCTCAAGAGTCTTCTCCAGCACCACAGTTCAAAAGCCACAATTCTTCGGCTCTCAAGTTTCTTTATAGTCTAACTCTCACACCCATACATAAATACTGGAACAGCAATAGTACTGACTAGACGGAACTTTGCTGGCAAAGTAATGTCTATGCTTTTTAATATGCCATCTAGGTTGGTCATAGCATTTCTTCCATGAGCAAATGTCTTTTAATTTCATGACTGCAGTCACCATTTGCAGTGATTTTGGAGCCCCCCAAAATAAAGTCTGTCACTGCTTCCATTATTTCACCATCTATTTGCCTTGAAGCAATTAGACCAGATGCCATAATCTTAGTTTTTTGAATATTGAGTTTTAAGCCAAACTTTTCACTCTCCTCTTTCACTTTCATCAAGAGATTCTAGTTTTTCTTCGCTTTCTGCCGTAAGGGTGGTGTCAGCTGTGTATCTGAGATTATTGATATTACTCCTGGAAATCTTAATTTCAGCTTGTGCTTCATCCAGCCTGGCATTTCCCATGATGCAGTCTGCATATAAGTTAAATAAGCATGGTGACAATATACAGCGTTGATGTACTTCTTTCCCGATTTGGAGCTAGTCTGTTGTTCCATGTCCAGTTCTAACGTCTGCTTCTTGACATGCATACAGATTTCTCAGGAGGTAGGTCAGGTGTCCTGATATTCCAGTCTCTTTAAGAATTTTCCACAGTTTGTTATGATCTACAGAATCAAAGGCTTTGGTGTGTCATTAAAGCAGAAGTAGATGTTTTTCTTGAACTCCCTTGCTTTTTCAGTGATCCAATGGATGTTAGCAATTTGATCTCTGGTTCCTCTGCCTTTTTAAATCCAGCTTGAGCACCTGGAAGTTCATGGTTCACATACTGCTGAAGGCTGGTTTGGAGAATTTTTAGCATTACTTTGCTAGCGTGTGAGATGAGTGCAATTGTGTGGTAGTTTGAACATTTTTTGATATTGCCTTTCTTTGAGATTGCAATGAAAACTGAACTCTTCCAGTCCTGTGGCCACTGCTGAGTTTCTCAAATTTGCTGGCATGTTTAGTGCAGCACTTCCACAGCATCATCTTTTAGGATTTGAAAAAGCTCAACTGGAATTCCATCACCTCCACTAGCTTTGTTGGTAGTGATGCTTTCTAAGGCCCACTTGACTTCGCATTCCAGGATGTCTGGCTCTAGGTCAGTGATCACACCATCGTGATTATCTGGGTCATGAAGATCTTTTTTGTACAGTTCTTCTGTGTATTCTTGCCATCTCTTCTTAATATCTTCTGCTTCTGTTAGGTCCATACCATTTCTGTCCTTTATCGAGCCCATCTTTGCATGAAATGTTCCCTTGGTATCTCTAATTTTCTTGAAGAGATCTCTACTCTTTCCCATTCTATTGATTTCCTCTATTTCTTTGCATTGATCCCTGAAGACCTTTGGCTGCAAAGAATATAATCAATCAGATTTCGGTATTGACTACCTGGTGATGTCCTTGTGTAGAGTCTTCTCTTGTGCTGTTGGAAGAGGGTATTTGCTGTGACCAATGTGCTCTCTTGGAAAAACTCTGTTAGCCTATGAATGCTTCATTTTGTACTCCAAGGCCAAATTTGCCTGTTACTCCAGATATCTCTTGACTTCCTACTTTTTCATTCCAGTCCATCTTTTTTGGGTGTTAGTTCTAGAAGGTCTTGTAGGTCTTTATAGAACCGTTCAACTTCAACTTCTTCAACGTTACCAGTTGGGGCACAGACTTGAATTACTGTGATGTTGAATGGTTTGCTTGGAAATGAACAGAGATCATTCTGTCGTTTTTGAGATGGCATTCAAGTACCGCATTTCAGACTCCTTTGTTACTATAATGTCTACTCTATTTCTTCTAAGGGATTCTTGCCCACAATAGTAGATATAATGGTCATCTGAGTTAAATTCACCCATTCCTGTCCATTTTAGTTCATTGATTCCTAAAATGTCGATATTCACTCTTGCCATCTCCTGTTTTGGCCACTTCCAATTTGCCTTGATTCATGGACCTAACATTCCAGGTTTCTCTGCAACATTGCTCTTTACAGCATCAGATTTTACTTCCATCACTGGTCACTCCCACAACTGGGTGTTGCTTTTCTTTGGCTCCATCTCTTCCTTCTTTCTGGAGTTATTTCTCCACTGATTGGGCACCTACCAACCTGGGGAGTTCATCTTTCTGGTTCCTATGTTTTTGCCTTTTCATGCTGTTCATGGGGTTCTCAAGGCAAGAATACTGAAGTGGCTTGCCATTCCCTTCTCCAGTGGATCACATTTTGTCAGAAGTCTCCACCACAACCTGTCCATCTTGGTGGCCCTACATAGCATGGCTCATAATTTCATTGAGTTAAACAAGATTGTGCTCCATTTGATCAGTTTGGTTAGTTTTCTGTGATTGTGATTTTCATTCTGTCTGCCCCTGATGGATATGGCTAAGAGGCTTTGGAAGCTTCCTGATGGGAAAGACCCACTGAGGAGGAAACTTGGTCTTGTTCTGATGGGTGGGGACATGCTCAGTAAAATTTTAATCCAATTTTCTGTTGATAGCTCTGGCTGTATTCCCTCCCTCTTGTTTGACCTGAGGCCAAACTATGATGGAGGTAATGAAGATAATTTCAACCTCCTTCAAAAATCCCATGCACCCACTGCTGTACTCAGTGCCCCCAACCCTACAGCAGGCCACTATCGATCCACGCCTCTGCCAGAGACTCCAGGACACTCATGGGCAAGTCTGGGTCAGTCACTTGTGGGGTCTCTGCTCCTTTCTCCTGGGTTCTGGTGTGCACAAGTTTTGTTTGAACCCTCTGAGCATCTCTGGTAGGTAAGGGGTTTGATTCTAAATGTGATTTTACCCCTCCTACCGTCTTGCTGGGGCTTCTCCTTTGCCCTTGTATATGGGATATCTTTTTTTGGTGGGATACATTTTCTAGTCGACGGTTGTTCATCAGTGAGTCGTAGTTTTGGAGATCTTGCCGAAGACAAGCACAAGCCTTTCTCTGCCATCTTATGCCGAAAATCATATATTTATATATGTGAATAGATAAGTGATAGATGGATAGATGCATAGATAGAAACATATAAGAAAAGGTTTGCTAATAATTAAAATAATCTTAAGCAGAAATTCCCAAAATAAATTATTGTTGCATAAAAACATGAAAGTTCTTATAGTTAGTTAAGCTTAGCCACATATTTTTTAATCCCTGCAAGAATTCTTTAAAAATGACTATAAGTGTGAAACTGTCTTCCCATAACATGATAATGAAACAAATACAGGAAATAAAATTTGAAGATATTGGATTTATTTTTATATTCCTCTGTAAGGTCAAACACAACTACCAGTGCAAACATTTCACTCTTTTAATCACTGAAAATTATTTTTTACATGTAAACATGGCTCCTTGTAGTCCTGCAATACGATGGAATCAATCTCAAAGTTTCTCAGTGAATACACTAAGCTCCCTAGTCACTCATCCTGCCAGTACTAACAACTAACTCTTGCTTGGTTTAGACAAGAAGGTTCTAAGGTTTACTGTATCTTTAAGTTTCTATGACTCTCTAGTGTAGTCAATTTAATCATTGTATTTTTATCAAGTTACCATTCAGATACTTGCTAGTTCTTACATTACCTATTATCTTTTATCCATTATCACTTACTTTCATTCTGAAGGCCTACATTTGTTCAAATTGAATCGGGGCTGCTTTTATATGTCAACTAAGTTCATTGTAATATAGAAATTGTAAAACCGTGAAAAGAATTCCTCTTCTTCACCCTCAGGATTACTACAAACATTCAAGCCCCCACTTTTTGTCTCCTGAAGTATTAAACGGCCTCTGCTTCCAATTTCATCATACTGTCACTTAATTGATTTTTTTCCAAAACAGGAGTCTGATCATATTTGTCTTCTTAAAATCCTGCAATGGTTCTATTGCCTGCAAGCTAATATCCACATATTTCAACATGATTTAAAGCAGTTCATTGATTAGGTACAAACTTGCCTTTCCAATTATTTCCCAATCACACTCTCTACTTCTGAGGTACATTATTCCTCTCTGCATTTGTTCATGCTGTTCCCTCTGAATAGAACATCCAAACATTTGTTCCTCTCGTTTCTCTTTCAAACTTTAGCTCAAGCACTACTTCTACAAAATATCTTTCTGATCCTCTCTAGAGGAGGAATACATATCCTCCTTTTTGTTTTTCTCCCAAACCTCAAAATTACATTCACTCAGTTACCACTATGCTGTGTTTATTTCTTCATGTGCAAAACTTCAATATTAGTGTTTGTTAAATTATACATCTCTTTTAGTAGATTCAAAGTCCCTTTAGGGAAAGGTCTTCTTCATGCAGTATGACCAGACTTAGTACAGGGCTGGAACATATTGTTACCATCTGAGCCATGCTTTCAATTGACATCTATTGAAAAATAGAATGAAGTGAAGCATCCACACTAAAGTAATAATGATATGAGATTAATAAAATATATAAATTACACAAAGGAATTTTTTGCATTTATACTCCTATATATTTGTATATTTACATAAAAATGTACACAGTACAGTAATTAACATCAAAAAAATTTTGAAGTGTTTATTATAAATACAGATTTCTGGATTTCAAGAACCAGAAATTTTGATTTTTTAGATCTCTAGGACACAAAAATCTGTACTTTGGCTAACTCCCAAGTTGATTCATCTTCATACTAAGGTAAGAGGATAAATTCTTATAAAGTATTGCAAGAAAAATGAGATAAGCTTTAATTGAGTGATGGACAAAACATCTTTGTTTTCATAATGAGCAGAGTTGAATTATGGAATTCTAAAGTTCTGAATCTTGACTATCAACAAGTTTCCTCATATGTCAGTTCAGCTATCTCCAGATAGTTCATGATGGCATCTTCTACCAACAGGGTTGCTTAATAGTCTTGGAGGTCAGAGTCAATTGATAGTTTAAGCACTAAATGCCCCCTTTCTCAATTAAATCTCTGTTAGCAGAATTTATTGAGGAACAGCAAAAGTTTACATAATATACAGATTTTCTATTATATTACCTATATTTTTCTATATATAAATATACATATATACACACACATTTTTAATAATGTAATTTTCAGTAATCAGAATATAAGTGATGAAGGTAAAATCTATCTGAAACTTAAAATACAGTACATTTCAGTATAGGAAGCATAGTATACTTCTTTAAGTGTACTTACTAAAATCTGAATGTTTCATCTATGCACCTAAATGCAATTATCATAGTTCAAATAGAATAAGAAAATATTATTGCTCCACTTAGTCTTCCCTTTTCAGGAACATATATAACTTGCAAAATGCTTTATATTTCTGTGTGGACACACATACACATTTAGTTTCTTGTCTTAAGGACCATATGGTTTCTTTTAAAATCTTTTGTCTTCCAGATTATATAGACATTTACTATTGATTTGGCTTATCTAACTCATTTTCAGAAATGAAATGAGTTTTCTGATTAACTTGACTCATTCTTAAATGTGTAGATTAAATGCCCCTTAATGTGGCTGTTCACATCTGGTATTCCAGATGTTTGCCATAATAATCATATAAAACCAACACAGAATTTCCAAGGCCATGAAAAACACTGAAGAATGAATAAAGGCAGAATTGTGTCTCTTCCTACATATGACTCCCTAGAAATTGGGTATTCTGTACTGCACTACCCAAATCAATTCATCAAAACCTTAAAACCTAAATAGTTCTAATCCAGCCTTAAATGAACTGGAGCCCTAAATAGCTTAAAATGAATTTCCCATTCAAAGATTCTCCTGAGTATAGACGTCTTTCCTGACAAATACCCTTGAATGTTTCCTTTAACATGATGATTTTTTTTTTAAATCAAGACTGAGGTTTGATGGGATATGGTGCAGTCTGGGCTAGACAGCCAGGACGAGGAGACTGTACAGTCACCTAGAAGCTGTGCAAGGGAAGGTCCAAATTGCAGATACTAGGAGTGGACAGTAACATGCGTGTGTCATTTCAGAAGCAGTTGCCATCAGACAGCAAGTTGGGACACTAGTGCAGTGGAACAATATGAATGTTTCTGGGTGTGTGGCAGTTAGATACTTTAGAATGTGAATGTGATGGAAGAGTTTATACTGCTCCCTTGTATTGATATTACAGCAAAAGAAGCTGAGACAGAATTTTCTTTTAACTTACCTGAATCAGTAACTGAGATTTCCCAATATGAATGACAGCAAGAATTTCTGAGTTCACAGATCTATACTAGACTATTTCATTTAAAACCACCAGGTAATCTTATATTTATTCTCTATTCAATACTTTGTTTTGCACAAAGTCAAAGTAGAGAGTATATATACAGGTTGAAAATTTTGAATTTAAGTATATTCTGACATACTTAAATGATGGGTATAAATAAGATACAATGAATACTGAATATTGCAGACTTCATGTATGATTAGAACAGATTAAGAAGAAAAGTACAGAATGAGGACCACACACACCCTAATGAAAATATCAGTGGAAATAACTATCTCAATATAAACACGATATCATCTGAAGATGCTAATTATAATATAATTACTAATCAATGAAAAGAAATATTTTTTGTTTGTTTGTTTGTTTTGACCAAGAGGAGAAATATTCCACTGTGTCCTACATATTTAGTGTTCAATTCCAGGGAACACATGTGTTACAGAGAACATTGGTAAACAATTATATCCTGAGAAAGTAATCAATTTAATTCAGTTTAACATTTACCAGCATGCTGGTAATTTGCCAAATCCTTTCTAGATTTTATAGACTATTTCATTCAGTTCAGTTCAGTCACTCAGTTGTGTTTGGCTCTTTGCGAGCCCATGCACTTCAGCACTGCCAGGCTTCCCTGTCCATCACCAACTCCCAGAGCTTACTCGAACTCATGTCCATTGAGTCAGTGATGCCATCTAACCATCTCATCCTCTGTCATCCCCTTCTCCTCCCTCCCTCAATCTTTCCCAGAATCAGGGTCTTTTCATTTTTTTTTTTTTTTTTTTTCTTTCCAAGGGGAGAATGAAACCATTTTATTAGGGGGGATGTTAAAACAAAGCCATATACAATTTGTAACAAATACAATTGTTTGTTCCCTAGTTCTGAATAATTACAGTATATACAAATTCAGTAAGGCACTGGTTCCCCAAAAGAACACAAATGAGTCTTCTTTTGAAACAGACAACAAAATCCCTTATATAGTCTAACTTTTCTCCAAAAAATATGGCATTTTTGTTTTGTTTTACAAAAGGAATCATAAGTGCTAAATTAAGTCACTTCTGATGCCTTCCTTCCTTTCCACAGCTATATGACTAAGTTTTCTAAGGAGCTATAACTATAGAATTTTTCAAGTTTAAAAAACTGTACTTCTTTCAGTGCCTTTCCACCTACCAACAAAGAAGAACAGACCAACAACACAAAACACTGTCACTTCTAACGAATATGCATGACTCTAGAAACATGAGAGTCGATCAGTATTCAGTCCTCGCTCTACCTGCTTACGCAGCAATTGAAACGTGTCGAAGAATTCCCTGTAAATAAAATCTTAGCGTATTTTATAAGAAGTTTTGTTTTGAGAATAAAAAGAATGGTCACTAGTGTCTTTCAAGCAGCGCGCCAGGAGGTCAGAGACCTGTCTGCTCACACACAATGTTCATATAACACTGCTGCCTGTGATGTAACAATCTACACCCTTTTATATAAATAAATATTATGTTTCACTTAGTACTTTATCATCCATAATATTTTACTCTCTAATCCACATAATGGAGTTGTGCCAGACTCAAACTGAACATAGTATTTATATATACATATATTTATATAATATACACACACATACATAAACTATAAACCCAAATATCTTAGCATACAAAACTTATATTAGCTAACAAGTAATATTTTAGGATTCCTTTGCAGGGAAAAGGTTAGAAGAAAATTTTAGTCTTTGAAATCGTCCTGAAAGTAAGCAATCATCTACATTATTTCCAGGTCCCCACTATTCTATTGAGAGACAAAACAAAAAAATTTCTGGTAGCTCAGAAGTGAATTTTATTTTTTTGTTTTGTCTCTCAATAGAATCAGGGTCTTTTCAAATGAGTCAGTTCTTTGCATCAGGTGGCCAAAGTCTTGGAGCTTCAGCTTCAGCATCATTCCTTCCAATAAATATTCAGGACTGATTTCCTTTAGGATGGACTGGTTGGATCTCCTTGCAGTCCAAGGGACTCTCAAGAGTCTTCTCCAACACCACAGTTCAAAAGTATCAATTCTTTGGTGCTCAACTTTCTTTATAGTCCAACTCTCACATCCATATATAAATACTGGAAAAACCATAGCTTTGACTAGATGGACTTTTGTTGGCAAAGTAATGTCTCTGTTTTTCAATATGCTATCTAGGTTGGTCATAACTTTTCTTTCAAGAAGCAAGTGTCTTTTAATTTCATGGCTGCAGTCACCATCTGCAGTGATTTTGGAGCCCCCCAAAATAAAGTCTCTCACTGTTTCCATTATTTCCCCACCTATTTGCCATGGAATGATGGGACCAGATGCCATGATCTTCATTTTCTGAATATTGAGTTATAAGCCAACTTTTTCATTCTCCTCTTTCACTTTCATCAAGAGATTTAGAAAGCATATCAAACATATAATTTGTCAAAGTGAAACTGTACTTATCTGAAAAATAGAAGACTCTGTATGAGATAGAATGATTTTGGGGGCATACATTGTATTGCTTCATTTTGCTTCAAAAAATGAGGGAATGACACTCATTAGGAACTTAATAAGAAGTAAGTTTAAAAATAAAATAAAATTAAAATAAAATAAAAAATACTTATGGTTAAAAAAAAAGAAGTAAACTGAATAGATTATTTTTGAGGTAGCAATTTTCTTATTAATCGACATGTTCAAGCAGAGGGCATTGGTGAGAATGTTTGGGTACCCTGAGAAAAATAGGGTTGTATCTTATGTTTGGTGAAAACCTCCTTGCAATTCAAAATTTTGTTTCTTCCCAGCTAATTTATGGCATGTGCAGAAATAGAACCTACTATTAAAAATAGAACTAGGGACCCTGCCTTTTATTCTTTCCAATGCACTTTGACTAATCTGGATGATATTTGCCAGCCTGTTTCATCTCTTTCAGCAGTAGAAAGATAATGCATTAGAGCCAATTCATATCAGAGAAAAGTTTCCCTGACTCTGTCTACTGTGTCCTTGATGGCAGTTGTACAGTAGTTTTTCTTATCCAGAAGGATGGAAAATTATATACTTGATGCAAAGGACCATGAGGAATTTGGAGGTGATATTGTTTGAAACCTAACCCAAAGAAACATTATTTAATGTATTACTTTGAAAAATGTCATGGTTATACTTTTTCTGATGTCCTTAACATAATAATTATATTATACAGCCATTTTCTTATTTTACTTATACTATAAAAATTATTTTTATCCCCTTTGTGATGGGAGAACAATGTAAGACAAGAATTTAATAAAATGTATTTTACTTGATTTTCAATTGGTTTTGAAAACAATGAGGTATATAAAATATGATCAACCTGTCATATACTTACTTCATTTTTGAATAATATGGAGGCTTAATGTGTGCCTGACAAGATTCTTAATACATCATATGAATTTAATATTTTAAGCAATTTAGTCAATATTGAAAGAAAAGCTCATTTTCACCTAATGAACATACAAAGTTAATTAGCCATCATTTATAATCCTAGCAGTGTGGAAGGTAATATAGCATTTCAAAA
Source organism: Bos mutus (assembly GCF_027580195.1). NCBI lineage: Eukaryota > Metazoa > Chordata > Mammalia > Artiodactyla > Bovidae > Bos > Bos mutus. Next base: position 40,630,281 of record NC_091628.1, on the reverse strand, counting down.
TAAATTTAAGACTGCTGCTGACACAGGCAGCATAATATTTTTGCAAGATATGAAGGTTGTAACCATAAAATCATGTTAACCTTTAGGTGTCCTTGAAAGTGACCAAGGTAAAGCAATTCAATAATTATAAAAAAACTGATGTTTTTCCCAAAAATCTGGATAATAAATATCATTTTGAATGTGAAACACTTCAACTGTATTTGAACACTGCATATTTCTTATTTACCAGTTTTCTCTACTTTAGCACATGTTCTACATGACAGGTTAGATACCCTGTAAAGTCTTTGCCCTGGAAAGATGTCCTGGCTGACACTGGTGACTATTTTGTTCCAGTACACACATATGAAAATATTTGACTGCAAAAGAATTCCAAGTAGTTCACATCTGAAAATATTAGGAATTAAACACTAGAGAGATGTCCATATAGCTGAAGCAGACAAAATGTTTTCTCTCTGATCACTATCCAGAACTTAGAATATAATCAATTCTGCAAATGTAAATATTTATTGTAAGTGGCACATTGCTTTTACGAAGTTCTCAAGCAGTTCTTTTATTATATTTTTTATTACAACTTTTATCCTACATTAACAACATAAGTCATGGGCTTGGGTCATTGATTGTAAGGCGGAAAATTATAAATCCAGGCTTAAAAAATTGAAAACAATTTTCAATCAGTTTAAATCTTTATATTTGCATTATTTAAATCATCCTCAAAAAGTATTTCAGAAAGACTAAAATTAATTTAGCATTTCACTCTAAAATTCATACATTATAAAATGAGTCAAAAATATGAATATAAACTGTTGGAAATCAATTAATCAGGTCTCAAATAATATATGATTTTTCATTTGCCACTTTTATATGCTGATCACAATATGTATTTTGGGAAATAATTCACAATGAGTGAACATAGGTCCCCAAATCATATTGTTCATTTTCCATTCATTATAATTTGTTAGTTAGAAAATAAAAACTTGAAATACAAAAACTTTATCAGTTAGGATAGTTATAACATTTTGTTGAAAAATATTGACTAAATGGAGGAGAGAAGGAAAATATAGAACTCTGTCTATGATTTAAATGTACTGGAATAACACTTGACCTCCATCAGAGATGTTTCAATCATGCAAGTAAGTTGACATTTTGGGATGATATTATTTTTGTCTATAACAAGTAGAAAGTAACATCTGCCCTATATAAGTCACAGCATTGTGTGTTAAAAAGTGATGAAATGAGTTCTTTAGAAATTATAAATAAGCATATTATTAAGTGATTAATAAATGAGTAGACAAAGGTTGAAAAGATTACTTTGCTTGAAGTCTGTATGTTTCAGTTTAGTTCAGTTCAATTGCTCAGTCATGTCCTACTCTTTGCAACCCCATGGGCTGCAGCATGCCAGCCTTTCCTGTCCACCACCAACTCCTGGAGCTTACTCAAACTCATGTCCATAGAGTCGTTGATGCCATCCAACCAGCTCAGCCTCTGTCGTCCCCTTCTCCTCATGCATTCAATCTTTCCCAGCATCAGGGTCTCTTCCAAGTGGTCAGTTCTTTGCATCAGATGGCCAAAGTATTGGAGTTTCAGCTTCTGCATCAGTTCTTCCAATGAATATTCAGGACTGATTTCCTTTAGGATGGACTGGTTGGATCTCCTTGCAGTCCAAGGGACTCTCAAGAGTCTTCTCCAGCACCAAAGTTCAAAAGTATCAATTCTTCGGCACTCAGCTTTCTTTATAGCCCAACTCTCACATCCATACATGACTACTGGAAAAAAACATAGCATTGACTAGAAGCAACTTTGTTGGCAAAGTAATGTCTCTGCTTTTAAATATGCTATCTAGGTGGGACATAACTTTACTTCCAAGGAGTAAGTGTCTTTTAATTTCATGGCTGCAATCACCATCTGCAATGATTTTGGGGCCCAAAAAAATAAAGTCTCTCACTGTTTCCATTATTTCCCCATCTTTTTGCCGTGAAGTGATGGGGCCAAATGCTATGATCTTAGTTTTCTGAATGTTGAGTTTTAAGCCAACTTTTTCACTCTCCTCTTTCACTTTCATCAAGAGGCTCCTTAGTTCTTCTTCACTTTCTGCCGTAAGCTTGATGTCATCTGCATATATGAGGTTATTGATATTTCTCCTGGCAAATTTGATTCCAGCTTGTGCTTTATCCAGCCTGGCATTCCTCATAATGTACCCCTACATAAAAGTTAAATAAGAAGGGTGACAATATACAGCCTTGATGTACTCCTTTCCAGATTTGGATTCAGTTAGTTGTTCCATGTCCAGTTCTAACTTTTACTTCTTGAACTGCATACAGACCTCAGTGGGCAGGTCAGGTGGTCTGGTATTCCCATCTCTTTAAGAATTTTCCAAAGTTTGTTGTGATCCATACAGTCAAAGGCTTTGGCGTGGTCAATAAAGCAGAAGTAGATATTTTTCTGGAACTCTTGTGCTTTTTCAATGATCCAGCAGATGTTGGCAATTTGTACATTTACAGTTATCTTTTTATTTTTGTGGGCTCCAAAATCACTGCATTTGGTGATTGCAGCCATGAAATCAAAAGATGCTTACTCCTTGGAAGGAAAGTTATGACCAACCTAGATAGCATATTCAAAAGCAGAGACATTACTTTGCCAACAAAGGTTCGTCTAGTCAAGGCTATGGTTTTTCCTGTGGTCATGTATGGATGTGAGAGTTGGACTGTGAAGAAAGCTGAGCGCCGAAGAATTGATGCTTTTGAACTGTGGTGTTGGAGAAGACTCTTGAGAGTCCCTTGGACTGCAAGGAGATCCAACCAGTCCATTCTGAAGGAGATCAGCCCTGGGATTTCTTTGGAAGGAACGATGTTAAAGCTGAAACTCCAGTACTTTGGCCACCTCATGCAAAGAGTTGACTCATTGGAAAAGACTCTGATGCTGGGAGGAATTGGGGGCAGGAGGAGAAGGGGATGACAGAGGATGAGATGGCTGTATGGCATCACCGACTCAATGGACATGAGTCTGAGTGAACCCCGAGAGTTGGTGATGGATAGGGAAGCCTGGTGTGCTGCGATTCATGGGATCACAAAGAGTTGGACACGACTGAGCGACTGAACTGAACTGAACAGTTATCTTAATCCTATCTGAAGGGTTTGTGCTTCTTAAAAGATGCATATTCTGAAGGAACAAGGTACCATTCTCAATAGCCTTCAATGGTTAGGAGTAAGCAAGTCACTAAGGTTTCAGTTCAGTTCAGTCACTCAGTCGTGTCCGACTCTTTGTGACCCCATGAATCACAGCACGCCAGGCCTCCCTGTCCATCACCAACTCCCGGAGTTCACTCAAACTCATGTCCATTGAGTCGGTCATGCCATCCAGCCATCTCATCCTCTGTTGTCCCCTTCTCCTCCTGCTCCAATCCCTCCCAGCATCAGAGTCTTTTCCAATGAGTCAACTCTTCTCATGAGGTGGCCAAAGTATTGGAGTTTCAGCTTTAGCATCAGTCCTTCCAATGAACACCCAAGATTGATCTCCTTTAGAATGGACTGGTTGGATCTCCTTGCAGTCCAAGGGACTCTCAAGAGTCTTCTCCAACACCACAGTTCAAAAGCATCAATTCTTCAGCGCTCAGCTTTCTTCACAGTCCAACTCTCACATCCATACATGACCACTGGGAAAACCATAGCCTTGACTAGCCAGACCTTTGTTGGCAAGGTAATGTCTCTGCTTTTGAATATGCTATCTAGGTTGGACATAACTTTCCCTCCAAGGAGTAAGCATCTTTTGATTTCGTGGCTGCAATCACCATCTGCAGTGATTTTGGAGCCCCCAAAAATAAAGTCTGACAATGTTTCCACTGTTTCCCCAACTGTTTTCCATGAAATGATGGGACCAGATGCCATGATCTTAGTTTTCTGAATGTTGAGCTTTAAGCCAACTTTTTCACTCTCCTCTTTCACTTTCATCAAGAGTCTTTTTAATTCCTCTTTCTGCCATAAGGATGGTGTCATCTGCATATCTGAGGTTATTGATATTTCTCCTGGCAATACTAAGGTTTAGAGACTCATAATTTCTTACCTGAGACATTGAATCTTTAACAAGAGACTCCTAGAGGACAGAGCTATTGCAATTTGTTTTCCTGCCCCAGATGCCTGGCTGTGGTGATGAGAACATTGCCTGGGACAGGAATAGAGGCAGTGATAACAGATGTATCAGTGATGTGGGCTCAGAGTCATCGTAGGGTATGGGCCCCGGCTCTGGTTCCCACAGCCAACTGGCCCCTGACCTTTGACTTATGTTCTGAGCCTGGTACTCTAATCTTTCTGTGATTTCTAATACCTATTTAACGTTCTTCCAAAATGTATCCTTTTCTGCCAAGAGAGTCAGACTTGACATTTGCTACTTGAAACAAACAAACAGAAAAATCTGACTGCGTCATGCAAATTCACTGGGGGTTTATTTGATACGAACCTAGTTATAGTAATATAATTGATACTCTCTTTTAAAGAGTAAAAACATCATGATATAGTTCATGAATTCCTCTTTGTTGCTAGAAAGCCTCTTTCTTTCTATCTTTCTGATCTTTTATGTATCTTAATATATTAATACTATCTTGTATGATGCCTTACCTGGAATGACTGTACTCAGAGACACTCCATAATTCCTTTTGTAGCTCAAATTCCCATCAGAACTTACAGTAATCACTGTCCTAAAAAAGAGCTAGTTAAAACTGGCATGTACCAAAATAAGAGGATTGGTATATTAGCAATGAATATTTTAGTGTCTACAGTTGTTCTACTTTTCACTGCAATACAGTGTTTCTTATCCTTCACTTGTGTAATAGAATAAATGACATATTTCTGAGGACTGATTTATTTGTCTTGGTTTGTGTGAATTGATTCATTTTAGAGCATTCACCAGAATAGTTGGTATCAAAATAATGCTGTATACAAAACATATAAATGCATTATTGAATGAAGAATGAACTAAAAGACCATAAGTTCTCAAAGATGATGCTCACAGCAAGAGGATTAAATTGCATAAAAATCAAGTCACTACTCTGAAATACTTAGTGTAATAAAAGCTTGAGAGAAAAATGTAAGATGAACTCAATTTCTCAGCCATTGCTATGAGTCTGGATGTGCATCCTGCTGTTATGTGAACAATTACCATGCCTGGAGGGAACTGAATGAATGTTGGCACCTATTGGCAGATGAAATAAAAACCTAAGCTTATTCTCCTATCATGAGGCTCACATGCCATATGCTAAAAACTAATACATTAAGCTGGCATAATGAGGAAGATAACACATTGTGTTCCTGCTTGCTTACATTGCAAAAACTATGACACCATTATACAAATTGTCTGTAATTCATTGATCTTCCCTTTTTCTTGCAATTCTTTGAATTTTAGAAGTACCTAAGTTATAAAAATATAAGAGTCGATTTGCTTAAAAGTAGAAGATACTTGAACTTTGGCCTAAATCTTTTTCTCTCCATTTTTCTTGAATCTGCCAAGATATTTGCCATTGAATGCCATTTTCTGTATGTGTGTTTTTTTCATAAAACAGGGCTGTATAGAAAATCTGCAACTATAACACTGAAAATCCTATTTTAATTAGATGGGTTATTCTTATAATTTTGCTTTTCATTTTAACTTTATTACTGTGTTCCCTGCATGAAAGATATGCAAAATATGTAACCTGGTTTAGGTTTTGGGCCAAGGGATCAGTGAATATTTGACTATGGATTGATAATTGATACATGGGATGTTTGGAAACTTAGAATGATAACAAAGTTCATTCTAAACTTAGAATGAAGCTCAAGTGAGAATGTATGGGTGGTGGGAATGAGCCATTGCCTCAAATAAAGAGAAGCAAATTTAGTTCTTCTTTCCAATTACCCTTGTGGATATTTCTGAACATAAAAATAGACAGAGCAGGATAAGGTCACAGGTATATAAGAGTAATGCACATATGATTGCTAGAGCCCAAGACCTCTTATCAAATCATCCAGTCAGCAGTATGTTCTGCATCTGGGCAAACACAGTAAAGTATTCAAAGAATATAGGACACAGTTTTTATTCTCAAGGAGCTTAAAATTCAAACAGCATGCCAACACAAGCAGGGTTATAGTATGGAAAATGAAACTGCATTAGATTAAAATTAGGTGTAATCTAGATGGGATAAATCAGGCTATTGTGGGACTCCTGAAAAATCAGAAGACTTTGTGTAGAAGATTGGATTTGATTTGTTGAAGGATGTGAAGAATGTGGATAGTAAAGCAAAGGTGTTAGAGATGCTAGGGAAAGACAAGCCAAGATAAACAAAGCCACTATCCTCGCAATAAGCATGCTTTGTCTTCAGGAGAAAGGAATAGTAATAAATGATGAAATGTCGCTGAATAATTCAAATATGTGTGGGGAGGAAAGAGAAGACGGCTCATGGAAAATATTGAAAAAGCAGATATTTGGACTTGTTCTGGTAGATAATAAGGAAACATTGAAGAAAACACAATTTCATTCAAAGCTAATACATATTAATGTAATTCCCAGCTACTGTCTGGCCATTGTGCAGGATGGTAAAATAGCTAAAAATAATTTCCCCTGCTTTATAGTAATTTCAAAGGAAGGGAAAGACTCCAAGAGTTATATTATTGGGAATTGCCTAGCTTTTATTAATGTTACATATCGATAAAGTATTCTAAGTGTATCACCTAGTATTATATAGTATGTGGTTTTTTTCACCTTGAAAGTGTTTTCTGCTTTGCTTCAAAATTTACTTTTAGACACTCAAAAAGAGAAAAATAGAATATGGAATTTCTGGTTACGTGATTTTGCAAATCGATATTTTGTGTTTCTCTGATACACTATTCAGTTCAGTCCAGTTCACTTGCTCAGTAGTGTCTGACTCTTTGCGACTCCATGAATTGTAGCACTCCAGGCCTCCCTGTCCATCACCAACTCCCGGAATTCACTCAAACTCACGTCCATCCAGTTGGTGATGCCATCCAGCCATCTCATCCTGTCGTCCCCTTCTCCTCCTGCCCACAACCCCTCCCAGCAGATGTTCAAGCTGATTGTAGAAAAGGCAGAGGAACCAGAGATCAAATCGCCAAAAACCACTGGATCATTGAAAAAGCAAGAGAGTTCAGAAAAACATCTATTTCTGCTTTATTGACTATGCCAAAGCCTTTGACTCTGTGGATCACAATAAACTATGGAAAATTCTGAAAGAGATGGGAATACCAGACCACCTGACCTGCCTCTTGACAAACCAATATGCAGGTCAGGAAGCAACAGTTAGAACTGGACATGGACCAACAGACTGGTTCCAAATAGGAAAAGGAGTACGTCAAGGACGTATATTGTCACCCCGCTTATTTAATATATGCTGAGCACGTCATGAGAAACACTTGGCTGGAAGAAGCACAAGCTGGAATCAAGATTGCCAGAAGAAATACCAAAAACCTCAGATATGCAGATGACACCACCCTTATGGCAGAAAGTGAAGAGGCACTAAAAAGCCTCTTGATGAAAGTGAAAATGGAGAGTGAAAAAGTTGGCTTAAAGCTCAACATTCAGAAAACGAAGATCATGGCATCTGGTCTTATCACTTCATGGCAAATAGATGGGGAAACAATGGAAACAGTGTCAGACTTTATTTTGGGGGGCTCCAAAATCACTGCAGATGGTGAGTGCAGCCAAGAAATGAAAAGATGCTTATTCCTTGGAAGGAAAGTTATGACCAACCTAGATAGTATATTGAAAAGAAGAGACATTACTTTGCCAACAAAGGTCCGTCTAGTCAAGGCTATGGTTTTTCCAGCAGTCATGTATGGATGTGAGAGTAGGACTGTGAAGAAAGCTGAGCGCCGAAGAATTGATGCTTTTGAACTGTGGTGTTAGAGAAGACTCTTGAGAGTCCCTTGGACTGCAAGGAGATCCAACCAGTCCATTCTAAAGGAGATCAGCCCTGGGTGTTCTTTGGAAGGAATGATGATAAAGCTGATACACTATATCCTCCATCAAAATGTGCAGCACTGAAAGACAAATTATATTAAGAGATATGGGCTTCCCAGGTGGTGTAGTAGTAAAGAATCCACCTGCAAATGCAGGAGACCCAATAACTTTATCCCTGGGTCAGGAAGAACCCCTAGAGGAGGAAATGGCAACCCGCTCAATCACTTCTGAATGTTGAGCTTTAGTATTCTTGCCTGGAAAATTCCATGGACTGATGAACATGGTGGGCTACAGTCCATGGGGTCACAAAGAATCAGACATGACTGACTACACACACACACACACCTAAAGAGATATGTTAAAATCCCCAAAAATTAAATATTTATAGATATCAAAAATAAATATAAACATAACACAATGAGTAGAAGATAAATCTATGTACTTTCTGGGTTTCAGGTATCAATACTGAGAAAACGTAAAGTTCACTTTGTCTAAGTAATAAAGATGAAACCCACAACATATAAAAGATTGAAGGGACCAAAAATAGGCTCATTTCTGAAAATCAGGGTTAAAGAGAATTTCCACTGATGCTTGAAGCAGATGAAATACGTTAACACCAAATAAGTCTTAAAATTGTGGCTTTTTGAAGTTATGGATCTGGGAAGTAGATGGACAAAGACCTGACTTAAGACTAGAACTAAAATAACACATCTCTTGCTTAAGATATGAATTTACAATATCCCTGGTATCATTGTAGATAGGAGCTCCAAACTGACTTTTTAAGAATTTGTTTTGTATCAGGGGCCTTGTGGGTTAGTTGAAAAGTGAAAAGTGAAAGTGTTATTCATTCAGTTCTGTCTAACTCTTTGTGACCCCATGGACCCAGGCTCCTCTGTCCATGGAATTTTCCAGGCAAGAATACTGGAGTGGGTTACCATTCCCTTCTCCAGGGAATTTTGCCAACCCAGGGATGTAACTCAGGTCTCCTGAATCACAGGCAGATTCTTTACTGTCTGAGCTACCAGGCATTTAAATTCAGTATGCAAGATGATTATAAGGAAGAAATAAAGGGACAAAGAATCACTGCTCTGATTACTGCAACATACCATACAAGATGAATCTGAAAAATCAAAATTCTGATGAACATAAAGAATGAAAAATGTAAATTACTCTAAACGAATTTACACTAAATTAAATAAGAATAATATAATATATAATAAATTTGTACATACTCATATTTAATGTCATTAAAGAGATGAGGAAATAATATTCAAAGATTTATTTCTGCAAAACTGGTGCAGAAAGGAGACACTATCAGATGACTATGATATCTTCATTGGAAATATTTGAAACATTTGAAACAATGTGAATGTTAAAGACAAAAACACAAAGTAGGATGAATTCTGAAATGTTTGGAGTTGGGGTCTACCATATCAGTTGAACCTGATGATGGAGACAACTCTTCTGCATGCTTTGGAAAGATCCCCTGTACAAGGAGATGAAAGATAAAACCTTCAAAAATTCAGTGGTTGCCATGTGGGTGAAATGTTTAGGATTTCAGTAATCTTTGGCAAGCCAAAATATTCTTTTATGTCAGTGGTTTATTAACATTACCCTCAGAGTTTCTGATTAGTAAAAGTGGTCAAAACTCAAGTATTTATATTTTTAACAAGTTCTCAAGTTAATGCAAATCCATGTCATATGAAACAGAAATCAAGAAATTATTTCAAGAGCATATTGGGCACTAGTTCAGGTTAAGTGCCTGACCATGTGACATCAGGAATGGATATTATCACATTCAGGGACTCACAATATTGGATAGATAGAGCAGCAATATGTTATACAAAAGAAATGATACTCTTGGGATCCAGCCCTGCAAGATCCAGAGGACACAGTAAAGTGCAAAAAGAGGTAGCCCAGACTTTCATGTTTCCTACCTCTGTTTCATTACTGCCTCTCCCTCAACTTAACACCCATTTCCTCCTTGAGGGTTCCCTAAGACTCATTGGCAAAGGTGGATATGAACGCAGCCTTCATTTGCAGATGAGTTAAGTTGTTATTAGAAGAAAATGGACTGCTTCCAAATTACAGTCGTTTTGAGGGCTGACCCTAAAAGCACTGGGCAGGAGGAAATAGCCTCACAGTGTGAAGATCTATATACAGAACACATGATCACTTACTTTGGGGCTGAAATGGCTTTGAGTACAGTTATAAGCTGACTCCTATGCAGGCATGAATGGTGTCCTATGTTGCCCCAGTACATGGCACAATGGAAGTCAAACAAATATGGCAAAGAGTACAACGGTGGATCTTTGGGACTGAGTGCCAAACACTTACATTGTTTTTCACATTAATACATACCAGAGAATAATGTTGAGAAATGCTTAACAAGATAGACAGGATGATTTTTCTTATCTTTGTCTATCAACCACTCTCTTCATAAACTTCCATGCTGGTCCAATGAATCTGATAAGAGCGTACCTGGTAGCAAGTTTATAAACTGGGCTCAAGAACATATATTCCCATTCTCCACCTATAAATCTACAAGCAGAAGAGGCAACTCTGATCCCTTTATCTTATCACTGTTCCTCAATAAGAACTCTGGTGCCAGCTTGAATATATTGGATGCTTTCTACCCTGGATGGTACAGCAATTTGTTCTTATTGAAATTGACACCTACTTCAGATAAGAGTTTGTCTTCCTTGCCTGCTGTAGTGCTTCTTTGAGCACTACTATCTTAGAGCCAAGAGAACTGGCATGGAACCCTGTACTGCACTGTCTCATACCATGGACCAATTTGATGGCAGAAGACATATGACGATATGCCCCTGATCACAGAACCCACAATATATTGCATCACAAATCCATTACTTGCTATCAGACTGATGGAATGGATATCAAAGTCACCACAAAAAAATAGCTCAGATTACTATGTCTTGTGATTTTGAGATACTATTTTCCAATATTTGCATTGAACCAACAGCTTACATCTGGGGATATATACTTAGAACCTGGAATGCTTCAATCCAGAAACCATGAGCAAAAGTAAGATCTGTCCCTCTATACAGTCTTCTCAAAAGCCTGCTTGAGAAACAAAAGGCAAGATTAGTGATGTAGATTTTGAAGAATTAATCTGGGAAGACTCACTCTACTGGATATTAATCTATCTATCAATCTATTTATATTATCTAATATTGATATAGATTGATAAAACGGAGTGGCAACTTTTAAACATGTTAAATGACAGATTTGACTTTACAAAGCAATAAATAATGGACTTTCTATGTAGTAGAGCTAGAAAAATTGGTTGTTCTGTGGATAATATAAATTTGGATTCTTTACTCATATCATATAACAAAAATCTTTCCAGTTAGATTACAATTTAAGTGAGAATAGCAAAAAGTTAAAACTGTAAAAAAAATATGTAAGAAGATATGACCTCAGGATAGGGAAGAGCATCTATAAGGCAAAAATAGCACAAAAGATACAGGAAAATATTTATAAATTTCACCATAATTAATTTAAATTTTCCTATATGGGCACACCATAAGCAAAATGAAAAGAAAAATCTTAAAAATCATACTTACTGGACCTATATAAAAAAGCAAAAATTGAATTATATATTGTTAGGAATCTCTCGCGGAGAAGGCAATAGCACCCCACTCCAGTACTCTTGCCTGGAGAATCCCATGGACGGAGGAGCCTGGTAGGCTGCAGTCCATGGGGTCGCTGACGGTCGGACACGACTGAGCGACTTCACTTTCACTTTTCACTTTCATGCATTGGAGAAAGAAATGGCAACCCATTCCAGTGTTCTTGCCTGGAGAATCCCAGGGACGGGGGAGCCTGGTGGGCTGCCGTCTATGGGGTCACACAGAGTCGGACACGACTGAAGTGACTCAGCAGCAGCAGGAATCTCTCCAGTAGTAGTAATCAATAATAAAATGCCAACCCAATTGGAAAATCAACAATAATAAAAAACAATGCACACAGGAGGAAACCTGGATTAGTAGTGAACGCAAAAAAAGTCGCTAACAGCAGAATTAATTACAAAAATGAAAAAACACAGTTAGAGGCTATTATTATTATTATTACTATTACATAGGCAAGAACTTTAAGATATTTGCCAATCCCAATAACTGCCAAAGATATAGAAAAATAAAATTAAGAATTTTCTCATGCTCCAGAAATTCATGTAAAATAGCACCAGCATTTTGGAATGCAATTTGACTATATCTAGGAAGTTTAAGAGGCACTGTATCATTTAGAATGATGTTCAGGCATAAGTAACTGTAAATCAGATTACAGTGTTTAATCAAGGAAAGGGTTTGTCTCAGGCCTATAATAAAAATTATCTGGAGACCCTGGGCGTCCCAGGGCTGGCTGAAGCAGTGGCTAACAATGCCTTCAAGCACCCAGACCTATTTTGCCACTCTGCTTTCCTTAATGTGTGGCTGCTGCACCTCCAGGATCACCACAATTCTGGGCAAGAGAAAGATTAGGGGAGATTAAATTGGCTTTGGCAATTTATTCTGATATTGTCTTGGCCAGAACTGTCTCATAAGATAGCCACTTCTAGCTGCAAAAAGAGATTTCTTTTCAAACTCTAACGTTGAGATAGTCAACTATTAAAAAGATGTGGGCATTGCTGAATTTACCATACATATATGAGATCCACTATCTTGCTACGCAAAGTGTGTTCTGTTCTCAATGAATAAAAGGGTGCCTCTGCACCATTTAGAGCTTCACAAGTGGTGCTGGTAAAGAATCTACCTGCAGTGCCGGAGACCTGGGTTCAATCCCTGGGTTGGAAGATCCCCTGGTGGAGAGCATGGCAACCCACTCCAGTATTTTGCCTGCAGAATTCCCATGGACAGAGGAGCCTAGCAGGCTACAGTCCATGGGGTCGCAAAGAGTTGGACACTACTGAGTGACTAAGTCCAGCAGAGCACTGCATCATTTAGGAATTTTTTAGAAATGCATAATTTCAGGCACTACTTCAGATTTACTTCAGTATCTTCGTTTTAACAGGGTCCCTGTAGATCCATATGAAAGTTAATCATGTAATAATATACATTGCATCTTACAAAAAAAAGTGGAAGTAACTTAAATGCCCATAAACAACAAAATAAACATTTATCTATTCAATAGAACAATTTAAAGGGCAGTTGAAACAAATAACTAGATTGACTAGTACTCATTTGGACAAATAACAAAAGTAAAATATTGATTTATGAATATCAAAATTAAATCAATAGTATGATACAGTTTTTATATGTTTTTAAAGTATAAAGCAGTATTTCATATGAATACAAACATACTTATCAAAATATTTAAAAATGAATGGATGAGGAATGCCTACCAACTTCTTATATTGATTATCTTGGGGTAAAGATAAACAGAAATGTTCCATTGATCTATATTTCTGTCTTTGTGCCAGTATCAATGGAACAAAATAGAAAGTAAATGGGACACTATCTTTGACAAAGGAGGCAAGAATATACAGTGGATTAAAGACAATCTCTTTAACAAGTGGTGCTGGGAAATCTGGTCAACCACTTGTAAAAAGAATGAAACTAGAACACTTTCTAACACCATTTAAACTTAAAATGGATTAAAGATCTCAGAAGACCAGAAACTATAAAACTCCTAGAGAGGAGAACATAGGCAAAACACTCTCTGACATACATCACAGCAGGATCCTCTATGACCCACCTCCCAGAATATTGAAATAAAAGCAAAAATAAACAAATGGGACCTAATTAAACTTAAAAGCTTTGCACATCAAAGGAAACTATTAGGGTGAAAAGACAGCCTTCAGAATGGGAGAAAATAATAGCAAATGAAGCAACCGACAAACAGCTAATCTCAAAAATATACAAGCAACTCCTACAGCTCAACTCCAGAAAATAAATAAATGACCCAATCAAAAAATGGGCAAAGAACTAAATAGACATTTCTCCAAAAAAGACATACAGATGGCTAACAAACACATGAAAAGATGCTCAACATCAAATCAGAGAAATGCAAATCAAAACCACTATGAGGTACAAAATCAGAATGGCTGCAAACTATTTATGCTGGAGAGGTTCAAGAAGAACAACACTATTGGTGGGAATGCAAACTAGTACAGCCGCTGGAGAACAAATTCCTTAAAAACTGGAAATAGAACTGCCTTGATCCAGCAATCCCACTGCTGGGCATACACACTGAGGAAACCAGAAGGGAAAGAGACACATGTTGGACAAATAATAGCCAGGACATGGAAAAACCTAGATGTCCATTTAGATGAATGGATAAGAAAGCAAAATTAAACACAATAGTATTACTCAGCCATTAAAAAGAATTCATTTGAATCATTCTAATGTTTTTTATAAAGTAAGCCAGAAGGAAAAACACCAATACAGTATACTAACGCATATATATGGAATTTAGAAAGATGGAATACAAACATACAAAAGAGATCAAAATATTTAAAAATGAATGGATGATTTGGAATGGCATTGAAACAAAAATATCATGTATATTGATTATCTTGGTTCAATGGTAAACTGATAAACAGAAATGGGATGACCAGAGGGATGGTGTGGGGAGGGAGAATGAGGGTTCAGGATGAAAACCCGTGGTCATTTTTTTGATATTTGTTATATTTTAAAATTAATTAAAAAAAAGATTTAAAGAATGCAAAAAGTCATTTTAATTGCAAAATGTTTTAAAAACTGCAAATATCTGTTAACAAATTTGCTCTAGATTCAGAAAAATTATTCTCTAAACTTTTAATACATTTTAAATATTTTTAATATATTTTTACATGTAAAATGAATACAGATAATTTTTTGAAAGGTAGTAATGATGTAACTCCTTTCACACTGGCAATTTGTTTTTGAATGATTTAGCAATAGCTGGGTAAAATAAATACATTATTTATGAAGATTAAGTCAGCATTGGAGTAATATTTGTAACTGATTTTTATGATAGTGAATCCAAAATATTTCAATGAATTTGCACCTCTCTCCTGGTAGTAACACAGTTAGGAAACTCAAGAATATATCTAAATACATGCACACATACTTATAACAAGCTTGCTTCAAAACTGCTAAGGATGAATAGAATAAATGTGGCGAAGTTGAATGCCATGACTATTTTTTAAAGGAATCTGAGTATTCTTGGAACTTACACAACCATTTTCCCAACCTCTTGAAGTTTTTCTCTTCATCAATTACTTTGACTTTGATACTGATGTTTAGTATATATTATCTCCTTTTCAAACATTAAATCTGTTTGAAAAATATACATCCTGGTTCTTGTCATTGTCTTTGCTCCTTTTTTAGTATACAACTTTCTCTGTGTTTTTAATGTTTAACATTAACACTAGAAATGGCATTTTTTTTTCTTCTACAGAAAGCAATTTCTTAGCATGTAATAGTCCTAGAGAGAAATAGTCTTTGTTAATAAAAGATTGTTCACTCAGTATCTCTGCTATATGTACCACTTTCATGTTTATTAGCCATGAGATAAGCAAATTAATAGGGAAAAAATTAAGTATGTCATAAGGGCACACAACAGTGAATGGAAGGATTATTTTGCTCTTTTTGAAACTTTCATTATCTTCACAATATCCTAAAATCAAAACCCAGAGACTTACTAAGATAAGAGATTTTTACTTTATTCTGATATTGGCCTCAAGTACTACTCCTTGTCTTCTCCCTGTAACAGACATTAAGATAGTTTATTATTATAAGAAACCGATCAGTGGCTACTTGCCCAGCTTTACCTGCACGCACAAATGCCTGAAGCTGGAGCATCCAGAGGATAATTAGAGAGAGAGCGATGCTGAACTTTTAAATTGGTGAACCAAGAAGGGAAAACTAAATGTCATTAGTTGCACATAATATATTCCCATTCTGTGTAAATGCAGGACCACTTAAAAACAAATAAAACTAATGAGTTATTCAGTGAAATTGTCAGATACAAGGAAATGCCAAAATAGTAACTTTCCCTAATACCAGAACTAATCAGTAGGAACTCATACACACATACACACACACACACACACACACACACACACACACACAGAGTTTAAAAACAACATACTAGATATTTAAAAATGAACTTCGGAAATTAGAAAAATACATATCTAAACAAAAATAAAAGAGTTTAAAAGTATTCATTTAAATGGCTTAGTAAAAAATAGATACTATATTCCTGGAAATGAAAAATTGATAATAAAAATATATCAAGCATTCTAAAATAAACATGCTCTTTCAACATAATCTCTTCAAAACTTTAATAGAAAGTAAATAAACATACACTGTCCTGAAATGGAAATACGCACAACGTGTATCATTAGTTGAGAAAAAGCAAAATGTATAAAAATATCTGATACTTGAAAAATTGTGGTAGTTTTAAATACATAGAATACAAGGAATATGTGTGCATTTTTCTTCCTTTCTCTGTGTATGCATTTGCACAGGAATGGCGTAACTGTCACCAGACCCTTAATATCAGTCGTTGCTGGGAGACATGAGGGGTAGGAGGTGGGTAGAAGAGTTTTTTTTACATATTATGTACTTTGGTGCTGTTTGAAATTTTTATGTGACCATATTATGAAAGAAAAATATGAATAAAGTACCAAAGAAACAAAAAGGAGGTGTACCACACTGAGGAAGATCAGTTCGGTTCAGTTCAGTTGCTCAGTCATGTCCGACTCTTTGCAACCCCATGGGCTGCAGCACCACAGGAGTCCCTGTCCATCAACAACTCCCGGAGTTTACTCAAACTCATGTCCATTGAGTCAGTGAGGCCATCCAAACATCTCATCCTCTGTCATCCCATTCTCTTCAAGACTTCAATCTTTCCCATCACCAGGGTCTTTTCAAATGAGGCAGCTCTTCACATCAGGTGTCCAAAGTATTGGAGTTTCAGCTTCAACATCAGTCCTTCCAATGAATTTTCAGGACTGATTTCCTTTAGGATGGACTGGTTGGATCTCACTGCAGTTCAAGGGACTCTCAAGAGTCTTCTCCAACACCACAGTTCAAAAACATCAATTCCTCCACACTCAGCTTTCTTTATACTCCAACACTCAAATGCATACATGACTACTAGAAAAACCATAGCCTTGACTAGAAGCACCTTTGTTGGCAAAGTAATGTCTCTGCTTTTTAATATGCTGTCTAGGTTTGTCATAACTTTCCTTCCAAGGAGTAAGCATCTTTTAATTTCTTGGCTGCAGTCATTTTGCTGCAGTGACTTTGGAGCTCAAAAAAATAAAGTCTGACTGTGTCCCAATCTATTTGCCATGAAGTGATGGGACCAGATGCCAAGATCTTAGTTTTATGAATGTTAAACTTTAAGCCAATTTTTTCACTCTCCTCTTTCACTTTCATCAAGAGGCTCTTTAATTCTTCTTCACTTTCAGCTATAAAGGTGGTGTCAACTGTATATCTGAGGTTATTGATATTTCTCCTGGAAATCTTGATTCCAGATTGCGCTTCATCCAGTCCAGCATTTCTCATGATGTACTCTGCAAATAAGTTAAATAAGCAGGGTGACAATACACAGCCTTGATGTATTCCTTTCCCTATTTGGAACCAGTGTGTTGTTTCAGGTCAAGTTCTAACTGTTGCTTCCTGATCTGCATACAGGTTTTTCAAGAGGCCAGTCAGGTGGTCTAGTATCCCCACCTCTTTCAGAATTTTCCACAGTTTATTATGATCAACACAGTCAAAGGCTTTGACATAGTTAAGCAGAAATAGATGTTTTTCTAGAACTCTTTTGGTTTTTCAGTGATCCAGCTGATGTTGGAAATTTGATCTCTGGTCTTCTGCCTTTTCTAAATCCAGCTTGAACGTCTGGAAGTTTATGGTTCACATATTATTGAAGCCTGACTTGGGGAATTTTGAACATTACTTTGCTGGCATGTGAGATGAGTGCAATTGTGTGGTGGTTTGAGCATTCTTTCGCATTGCCTTTCTTTGGGATTGGAATGAAAACTGACCTTTTCTAGTCCTGCATCCACCTCTGAATTTTCCAAATTTGCTGACATATTGAGTGAAGCACTTTCACAGCATCATCTTTTAGGATTTGAAATAGTTCAACTGTAATTCCATCACGGCCACTAGCTTTGTTCAGAGTAATGCTTCCTAAGGCCCACTTGACTTCACATTCCAGGATGTCTAGCTCTTAGTGAGTGATCACACCATCATGATTATCTGGGTCATGAAGATTTTTTTTTGTACAGTTCTTCTGTGTATTCTTACCACCTCTTCTTAATATCTTCTGCTTCTGTTAGGTCCATACCATTTCTGTCCTTCATTGTGCTCATCTTTGCATGGTATATTCCCTTGGTATCTCATTTTCTTGAAGAGTTCTAGTCTTTCCCATTCTATTGCTTTCCTCTATTTCTTTACACTGATTACTGAGGAAGGCTTTCTTATCTCTCCTTGCTATTCTTAGGAACTCTGCATCCACATGGATATATCTTTCCTTTTCTCCTTTGCTTTTGGCTTCTCTTCTTTTCACAGATATTTGTAAGGCTTCCTCAGAAAGCCATTTTACTTTTCTGCATTTCTTTTTCTTGGAGATGATCTTGATCCCTGTGTCCTATACAATGTCCTGAACATTGTTCATAGTACATCAGGCACTCTGTCTATCAGATCTAGGCCCTTAAATCTATTTCTCACTTCCTCTGTATAATTGTAAAGGAATTTATTTAGGTCATGCCTGAATGGTCTAGTTGCTTTCCCTACTTTCTTCAATTTAAGTCTGAATTTGGCAATAAGGAATTCATGAACCACAGTCATCTTCTGGTCTTATTTTTGCTGTTTGTATAGAGCTTCTCCACCTTCAGCTACAGAGAATATAATCAGTCTGATTTCTGTGTTGGCCATCTGGTGATGTCCTTGTGTACAGTCTTCTCTTGTGTTGTTGGAAGAGGGTGTTTGCTATGACCAGTGTGTTCTCTTGGCAAAACTCTATTAGTCTTTGCCCTGCTTCATTTCGTATACCAAGGCCAAATTTGCCTGTTACTCCAGGTGTTTCTTGACTTCCTACTTTTGCATTCCAGTCTCCATTATTGAAAAGGACGTCTTTTTTAGGTGTTAGTTCTAAAAGGTCTTGTAGATCTTCATAGAACCGTTCAACTTCTTCAGCATTACTCGTCAGGGCATAGACTTGGATTACTCTGATATTGAATGGTTTGCCTTGGAAACAAACAGAGATCATTCTGTCATTTTTGAGATTGCATCCAAGTACTGCCTTTCGGGCTTTTTTGTTATCTATGATGGCTACTCCATTTGTTCTATGGGATTCTTGCCCACAGTAGTAGGTATATTGGTCATCTGAGTTAAATTCACCTATTCCAGTCCATTTTAGTTCACTGATTCCTAAAATGTCAACATTCACTCTTGCCATCTCCTGACTGACCACTTCCAGTTTGCCTTGACTCATGGACCTGACATTCGAGGTTCCTATGCAATATTGTTCCTATGCAATATTGAGGAACATAAAGAAATCATTTTTGGTAGCTTTATAAACTTGTTTCAAGTAGGACAATAAGGCATGCTGAATAATGAGCCCTTCAAAGTCCAAATCTCTGTAATATGTTATCTCTCATCATAAAGAGCCATGCAAACATGATTAATTTAAGGATTTTGAGATGGGGGAAGTTATCCTGATTGTCTAGATGGGCCTAATGTAACTACAGGTTTCCATACAACAAGTAGGCAGAAGATTTGACTACTGAGAAAAGATATGAAGACAGAAGCAGACATTAGGTGAAACAGCCATGAGTCAAAGGTTGTCAACATACTCTAAAATCTGGAAGAGTCAAGAGCCGATTCACTCCTGGAGCCTCCAGAAGGAATCAGCCCTAACAACCCTGGAGTATAGACTGTAAGACTGATTGTGAATTTCTAGACTCCAGAACTCAAAGAGGACATTTTGCATTATTATAGATAACTAAGTATGTGGTAATAGGAAATATGAAAGCAGGCAGGAAAAGTGCATTGAAACAAATCTGCTTTGTAGTTAGGGTAACCAGGTAACCCATGTGGTCTGAAGCCTAAAGGTTGATGAAGTTAGGTAAATTTGACAGTGCCAAGCAAGAGGAAAAAGAGGATGTGAATCACCATGGTACAAATAGAGGAGACATTTAAATAAGAAGCAGAACAATAAAAAAAAAAAAAAAAGAAGAAGAAGCAGCAGCTCTGCGATGAAATTGAGTCAGATGTGAGAAGCCAAGATCTATCAGTCAGACAATTAACAAATGGGATTTCAGTGTGTGCTTTGCACAAGGCTTGGGATAGAAATGTAAAATATGGACTGTGCCTTTACAGAATTTGCAATCGGGAAAAGAAATAATCCACTGAATGATTTTAGATGAATGATCCACAAGAAGAACCAAAGCCTATGCTACATGCGGAAGCCACAGGAAAATCCCAGATCAGAAGCAGACCAGGTCAGAGCAGCCATAGGGGTTAAAGATCAAAGAGATAAACCATGCCCATCACATCTCCTTCGTAATCCAAAGGCCTCTCAAGAGGTGACTCAAGACTTTGCCCTGGGGAAAGAGGCCTGCATTTCAGGTGTCCCAGAATGAAGGACGCTTATAGTCTCCTAAATAGAGTGTTATCCTATATGAGAAAAAAACAAAACCAAAAAGTATATTGAACACACATCAGTGTCAAACTTGAGTTCCTTGCTGAGCTAATGCCGGTTTGCATCTGATTATTTGTATAGCAGAGCCGTTGAGCTATTTCTAACTCTCATAATGGAGAAATGAAGAAAAATGTACACACAAGCACAGGCAAATGTATAAATTGTTTTTTTACAATATCAGGTATTCTATTAAGGTTTTAGAAAGATTATCTGCTTATTTAATGTCCACATTTTTTTTCATCCTGTAGTACTGGTTTTAAAATATAAACTTTTGAAATGAGAGTGGTGTGGTCTTGTTAATCTGCTCCAAAGCCATTTCACAGTCAGGCACACATTATACACTAATTGGATTCCTGATGCATCTTTAAAAACTAATTTCAAAACACTAAGTAATCAGAGGCTTTGTCTTCAAAACAAGACATCGCATCAGCAAAAAGTGTTTATTAGTCAGCCACCTGTGTTCTGCACAAAGCAATTTAAACAGACACAGTCCCTGCCCTGAGGAACTGTCTAAAGCCAGTGCCATTGTAACATTCAAAGACAGACAACTACACTAATGACAAACACGAGGTACTTACATTATTAAAAAATGAAAGACCTCACTTCATAATGTTATTTGAATCAAAAAATGAGCTCTTGCTTTGTTTTGGAAAAAATGGCAGAGAGACTTGCAAAACAGTTAATAAATAAATGTTTATTACATTAATAGTGCATTTGACAATACAATTTTGACAAAAGAGATAAAAATGCAAATGTAAATAAATTTTTATTAGACTATATTATAAACAGTACAGTCAACTGATGTGGAATTTACTTATCTGAGGACCAGGTTTTCATATGCCTTTCTGCCATTTCCAAGAGATTGCAATGCACCTGAAGTTAGAACCAAGAGATTTTTCTATTTGCATACCTTTTTTCATCACAGTGTCTGATATATAATATTGAGCTTATAGGAATGTTGAAGATAACTAAAAATGAATAGTTTAAATGATATTGGAGCAATTTTCTATAAGTAGCAATGTTCCTTCTCACTAGGCCTGCTATTTAATATTTGTGGAGGCATATGAATATGTATGATGTCACAAAGAGTTGAACACGACTGAGCGCCTAAACTGATGAATATATTAATACCTTCAATAGAAAAGGGCTTACCTGGTGGTTCAAAGATATGCTAAATCACCCTGGCTTTTCTTATAACACTTTCCTATAATACAGATTTTATGGTTTGCCTTGTATCCTCCACTCTTAAATGTTCCTTCAATTGCAAAACAGATAGACTAAATGAATTTCTAGCTGAGTTTATTTTCCAAGCCCATTGTGTATGAATGTACCTCAAAACTCCAGAGGCACCATTTACATATATATATCAATATAATTGGGAGTGATATCTCTGGAGTTGTACATTGTAGTGGCCATGAGTGAGTTAGGGTAGCAACATGATGTTCAGTGTAGACAATGACTTTTCTCACAAACTAATGTACACAGACATCATGCCCAGACAGATCAATCTCTTCAAGGGAACACTCAATCTCCTTTCCACTATACAAGTGTTCTCTCAAAATAGAACTTTTCCCCTTTAATGGGAAACAGATGAAAAAATAGACAACAAAATTAGAGCATTTATGGAATCCTCATACATCTGCTCTAGGAAAAAGGAATTAATTCCATGAAGCCATGGAATAAAGGTTATTCAATAAACTTTTGACACCAGAAGTCATTGAATTAATTTCAATTGTTGAAATCAATTTAAAAATATTGATAAGCTATAATCAAATTTGTGAGCTTCTCTGGTGGCACCAGTGGTAAAGAACCTGTCTGCCAATGCAGGAGACATCAGAGACATGGGTTTGATCCCTGGGTCAGGAAGATCCCCTGGAGAAAGACATGGCAAGCCACTCCAGTATTCGTGCCTGAAGAATCCCAAAGACAGAGGAGCCTGGCTAGCTATGGGTCAAAGGGTCACAAAGAGTTGGACTAGACTGAGTGACTCAGCACACATAATCAAATTTATGCTGTGACACAAGGTTTAGAAAAATATTAAAAGCATAGTTTTTCCTTTTAAATAGGTTTATGAGTAAATAAGAATTAAAAATTACATACAGTAAGATCTAATGTTAGAGCTTTTGCTATGAAGACACTTGGCGAAATTTTCATAAATCATGTAAGGGAGAATTTTGTACAATCAATTGCATGATCTTAAAGTTATATTTTATATAATTTCAAAGTGTATTATAGATAGATAGAAGGATATACTGATCCATACACTTTAAAGAATGGGAGAAAACAAAATGAATAAAAATTAATAAATAAGTCAGAAGCAATAAAAGTTTCACTTTACCCCTAATGTAGTATGTTGAATAATGATCCCCAATGATATAGGTCGTAATCCTCAGAACCTGTAAATGTTACCTTATTTGGAAAAGAGCATCTTTGCAGATGTGATTAAATTAAGGATTTTGCAATAAGGAAATTGGGCTTCCCAGGTGGCTCAGTGATAAAGAATTTACCTGCCAAGCAGGAGATGCATGCTTTATCTCTGGGTTGGGAAGATCCCCTGGAGAAGGAAAGGGCAACACACTCCAGTATTTTTGCTTCAGAAATCCCATAGACAGATGAGCCTGGTGGGCTACAGTCCATGGGTTCTCAAAGAGTTTGGCATGACTCAGTTGACTAAACAACAGCAACAATGGGGAAATTATCCTGGAGATGATATTGCAATCCTTTGATTGCAATCACACACCATTAGGACTGAGTGGAAAATGAAATGTGAAGACAAACAGATAATTGAAGGGATGCTATGCTGAAGAGCTGAAAGATGAAAGACAAAGTATGCAGCCATGAGCAACGAATGTAGCCCTAGAAGCTAGAAAAGACAAGGAAACACTCCCCTTCCTGATAACCTACAGAGGTAGCAGAGCACTGCTGCTACATAGGCTTTAACCCACTGAAACTACTTTGGACTTCTGACCTCCAAAAACGTAAAGGAATAAGTGTGGGCTTTCCTGATGGCTCTGTTAGTAAAGAATCTGCCTGTAATACAAGAGACCTGGGTTGGGAAGATCCCCTGGAGAAGGGAATGGTAACCCACTCCAGTATTCTTGCCTAGAAAATCCCATGGACAGAGGAGCCTGTCAGGCTATATATAGTCCATGGGGTCACAAAGAGTCAGACACCTGTGAGTGACTTTCACTTTAAGCCATTAACTTTGCAGTAATTGGTTAGAGCAGCCTCAGGAAACCAATATACATATATTCAGCAGAACTGGAGTCTTTAAAGATTCTTCCTCAAATGATTTCTCTCTCTTCCTTTTTAAAATAATTAAATAATTCCAAATACAAACATCTTCATGCTGCTGCTGCTGCTGCTAAGTCGCTTCAGTTGTGTCCGACTCTGTGCGACCCCATAGACGGCAGCCCACCAGGCCCCGCCGTCCCTGGGATTCTCTAGGCAAGAACACTGGAGTGGGTTGCCATTTCCTCCTCCAATGCATGAAAGTGAAAAGTGAAAGTGAAAGTGAAGTCGTGTCTGACTCTTAGCGACCCCATGGACTGCAGCCTACCAGGTTCCTCCGTCCATGGGATTCTCCAGGTAAGAGTACTGGAGTGGGGTGCCATTGTCTTCTCCCAACACCTTCATGAAAGCTTAGTAAATTAATCAAAAATATTTAACTGTCATTCTCTTTATTGATTTACTCTATTTCTACTTATCAGATCTTCCTTTAACTTCATGCTTTCACTTAGGCTCTAATCCTTTGTGATGTATGTGGGTAGGTGGGTATGTGTATGTGTGTATATATATATATATATATATATATATATATATATATATACACACACACATATATGTATATGTATATAACACCTTGATAATTTTTGCTTAATATTTATATTTTATTTTATGTGATTTCACCATAATTTATATTTAATATATATTTATATTTTGCATATTAATTTTGTGCTACCATAAGTTAAGGACAATTGTTTTAGCTTTCTGTTGGTACTTGAAGAAACTTTCACAAACTTGATGGGTTGAACAATATAAATTATTTCCTTACATTCTTTAGGTTAGAAGTTATACGTAGGTCTCACTGTGATCACTCAAGGTGTTGGTAGACCTATGTTCCTTTTCGAAGATTCTAGGAAATATTCTGTGGTTTTATTTGTTTGTTTATTTTGTTTTTTTACTTTGCCAGCTCCAGTGTGTTTTAGTTGCTCAGCTATGTTCAACTCTTTGCAAGCCCATGGACTGTAGCCCACCAGGCTCCTCTGTCAATAAAATTCTCCAGGCAAGAATACTGGTGTGGGTTGCCATGTCCTTCTCCAGGGGATCTTCCCAACCCAGGGATCAAACCCGGGTCTCCTGCATTACAGGCAGATTGTTTATGGTCTGAGCCACCAGAGAAGACCTGCCAGCTTCAGAGACTGTCCATATTCCTGGGGCACATATTCTCCATCTTCAAAGCAATGACAGTGGGGCAACTTCCTCATGTTGCCTTTACTCTGGTTCTCTGACCACATCTGGGAACAGTTATCAACTTTTAATGAAACGTGATTAAATTGGGTACACTTGAATATTTCAAGTTAAACTATCATCTGAGAGTCTACACTCTTAATTACAACTGTATAATTTCTTTGCCATGTAAGGTAATATTTTTAAAGATTCTGGAGATTATGTATAAACATCTCTGGAAGTCATTCTGTCTTCATACCCATCTATTATATATTCATATATACTGTTTATAGTATGAAATTTTAAAATATATCGTTGATAGATATTTAAAATAATAATGAGTCATTTTAAACACAAATTATTTGCACATAGTTTATCCCTAAAAAAATGTAACTTACAGATCACATGGGTCCTTAAAAGAATAAAATTTTAATAATTTTGCAAAAAAAAAATATATGGAGTAAGATGAATGAGGAAAGGAGATCTGAGAAAGCCTCAGAAACCCTAGCTAGACTGACAACAAATATTTGTCAGTTATTAAAGACTGGAAAAGATAACTGCTGCTTCAAATATGAAAATAGAAGTGGAAAACTTCAAGAATATGAAAAATTAAAGAGATGTGACACTAGCATCATTTGCTTTTACAGATAATCTTTCAGTAACTGATCCCACAGGCAGGGGTCAGGAAAATAATACATGAACAAAAGGAGAAGTTTAACAGAGAGTGAAGTTATAAAAAAGAACAAATCCAAAACTCTGAAGGCAATGAAATGAATGACTGGATTTTTTTTTTAATTGCAATAGAGGGCATTAAAAGCAGAATGAATGAGGCAGAGGAAAGAATCTATGATATAAAACATAAGAATTTTGAAATTATCTAGTCAAAGGAGAATAAAAACCTAAAAAGAGTGAAGAAAGCCTTATAGTCTATTGAATACCATAGGAGAATAAAAACCTAAAAAGAGTGAAGAAAGCCTTATAGTCTATTGAATACCATCAAATGAACCAATTTGTGAGTTTCTGAATTTCCATAGGAGAAAAGAGGGAGAAGAGAAAAAAATTAAGGCAATAATGACTACTGCTGCTGCTAAGTCGCTTCAGTCATGTCCAACTCTGTGCGAGCTCATAGACAGCAGCCCACCAGGCTCCTCTGTCCCTGGGATTCTCCAAGCAAGAATACTGGAGTGGGTTGCCATTTCCTTCTCCAATGAGTGAAAGTGAAAAGTGAAAGTGAAGTCGCTCAGTCATGTCTGACTCTAGCGACCCCATGGACTGCAGCCTACCAAGCTCCTCCGTCCATGGGATTTTCCAGGCAAGAGTACTGGAGTGGGTTGCCATTGCCTTCTCCAATAATGACTGAGAACTTCCCAAACTGAAAAGGAATTTGGATATTGAAGTTCATGGACTTATACTTGTGCTAGTCATTCAGTCATGTCCAATTCTAGGTGACATCATGGACTGTGGCCTGCCAGGCTCTGTCCATGGGATTCTCTAGGCAAGAATACTGGAGCAAGTTGCCATTCCAGGGAATCTTCCCAACCCAGGTCTCCTGCATTGCAGGAAGATTCTTTGCCATCTAAGCCATCAGGGAATTTCTAGGACACCAAACAAGGACTCACAGGACACCAAACAAATACAGTGTAAAGACATCTTCACAGTGATACATTATAATAGAATTACTGAAGATCAAAGACTGTAGCTTTGTAGTATAGTATAGCTGGGAAAACTGGTCAAACACCTGTAAAAGAATGAAACTAGAACACTTTCTAACACCATACACAAAAATAAACTCAAAATGGATTAAAGATCTAAATGTAAGACCAGAAACTATAAAACTCCTAGAGGAAAACATAGGCAAAACACTCTCTGACATAAATCACAGCAGGATCCTCTATGACTACCTTCCAGAGTAATGGAAATAAAAGCAAAAATAAACAAATAGGACCTAATTGAAGGAAACCATAAACAAGGTGAAAAGACAGCCTTCAGAATGGGAGAAAATAATAGCAAATGAAGCAACTGACAAAGAATTAATCCCAAAAATATACAAGCAGCTCATGCAGCTCAATACCAGAAAAATAAATGACCCAATCAAAAAATGGGCCAAAGAACTAAACAGATATTTCTCCAAAGAAGACATACAGATGGCTAACAAACACATGAAAAGATGCTTAACATCACTTATTATCAGAGAAATGCAAATCAAAACCATAAGAGGTACCATCTCATGCCAGTCAGAATGGCTGTCATCAAAAAGTCTACAAGCAATAAATGCTGGAGAGCGTGCAGAGAAAAGGGAACCCTCTTACACTGCTGGTGGGAATGCAAACTAGTATAGCCACCATGGAGAACAGTATGGAGATTCCTTAAAAAACTGGAAATAGAACTTCCATACAACTCAGCAATGCCACTGCTGGGCATACACACTGAGAAAACCAGAATTGAAAGAGACACGTGTACTCCAGTATTCATCTCAACACTGTTTATAATAGCTAGGACATGGAAGTAACCTAGATGTCCATCGGCAGACGAATCAATAAGAAAGCTGTGGTACATATACACAATGGAATATTACTTAGCTATTAAAAAGAATGCATTTGAATCAGTTCTAAGAGGTGAATGAAACTGAAGCCTTATACAGAGTGAAATAAGAAAGAAAAACACCAATATATATTAATGCATATATATGGAATTTAGAAAGATGGTAATGATGATCCTGTATGTAAGACAGCAAAAGAGACACAGATATAAAGAACAGACTTTTGGATTCTGTGGAAGAAGGTGAGGGTGGGATGATTTGAAAGAATAGCATTGAAACATGTGTATTACCATATGTGAAAGAGAAGACCAGTCCACTTTCAATGCATGAAATAGGGCACTCAAAGCCAGTGCACTGGGACCACCCTGAGGGATGGGATAGGGCGGGAGGTGCGAGAGGGGTTCAGGATGAGGGACACATGTACACCCATGGCTGATTCATGTCAATGTATGGTAAAAAACTGCTACAATATTGTGAAGTAATTAGCCTCAAATTAAAAGAAATAAATTAATTAAAAAACAAAACAAACAATAACAAAGGATCAAAGAAAAAGAAAGCCTTAAAAGCAGCAAGAAAAAAACTTGTAACTTGAAAAAACTTGGAACCTCCAAAAGGTATCAATAGATTTCTTAGCAGAAAACTTACAGGCCATAAGAGAGTAGGATGATATACTCAAAATGCTGAAAGAAAAACTGACAACCAGAAATATTCTAAGTGGCAAAATTGTCTTCCAGAAATAAATAAAAATTAAAGTCTTGCCCAGGCAAAAGCTGTGGGACTTCATCATCACTAAATCTACCATAAAGAAATTCTGAAAGTTTTTCAAAATGAAATAAAAAGGTGCTAATTAGTATCATGAAAACATGTGAAAATACACAACACACTGGCAAAGTTAGGTATATAATTAAATTCAGAATACTCTAATACTGAAATTTGGTGGAATCTTAACAACTTAACACTAGTGTGAAGGTTAACAGAAAAGAGTATAGCTTTCTTTCCTCTTCTCCATCTTCACAAATATATGAAAATTAAACAACATACCTCTGAAGAAATTAATGGGTCAAAGTGAAAACTGAAAGTGAAAAGTTCTGGGTCATGTCTGACTCTTTTCAACCCTAGGGACTGTAGCCTGCCTGGCTCCTCTGTTCATGGGATCTCCAGGCAAGAATACTGAAGTGGGTTGTCATTCCCTGATCCAAGGGATCTTCCTGACTCAGGGATCAAACCCAGGTCTTCTGCATTTCAGGTAGATTCTTTACCAACTGAGCCACCAATGGAAAATAAAAATACATTTAATTTGAAACAAATGTAAATGCAAATGCAACGGTGAAAAATCTATGGGATGTAGTCAAAGCAGATCTAAGAGAAAAATTTATAGCAATAAAAACATATATTAAGTAAAAAGAAATATGTCAAACAACCTAACTTTATACCTCAAATAACTAGAAAAAGAAGACCCAAATTGAGCCCAAAGTGAGCAGAAAGAAGGAGATAACAAAGATCAAAGAGGAAGTAAATGATACAGAGACCAGAAAAATGGTAGAAAACATCAACACAATAAAATTCATTTTTTTGGAAAGATTAACAAAATTTATAAATCTTTAGTAAATTAATAAAGAAAAAGGCCCCAAATAGCCAAAACAATCCTGATAAAAAGCAAAGTTGTTTTCACACTCACACTCTCTGATTTAAAACTATACTGAACAGTTACAGTAATCAAAACTGTATGATACTGGCATAAAAATAGACACACAGGCTATTGGAATAGACTTGAGTCTGGAAATAAGCCCTTGCATATATGATCAACCAATATTTGAGAAGACAGTCAAGAATATTCAATGAAAAATGACAGTCTCTTCCATAAATGATGTTGGGAATACTTGGTAATCATGTGCATGATAGTGAAATTGGATTGTTATCACTTATCCACTCACCAAACTCAACTCAAAAAGCATTAAATACAGAAAACATAAGACCTAGAACTGAAAAACTCCTAGAAAAAAATATAGGGGAAAATTTCTTTGATGTTGACCTCAGCAATGATATTTTTTAGTATGACACCAAAAGCATAAGCAACAAATGCAAAAAGTAATAAATGCCACTACATGAATTTAAAAGGCTTCTGTACAGGAAGGGAATCAATAAAATGAAAGGACATATTGTAGAATAGGAGAAATATCTACAAAATCTATATATGATTAAAGGTTAATATTCAAACTGTATAAAGGACTCATATAACTCAGTAGCAAAGAACTCAAAGAATTTGATTAAAAAATCAACAGAGGAATTGAATAGACATTTTTACAAAGGACACATGCAAATGTATAAAAGGTACATGAAAAGGTGCTCAACACCACTAATCATCGTTCAGTTCAGTTCATTTGCTCAATCGTGTCCAACTCTGCGACCCCGTGGACTGCAGCATGCCAGGCCTCCCTGTCCATCACCAACTTCCAGATTTTACTCAAACTCATGTCCATTGAGTCAGTGATGCCATCCAACCATCTCATCCTCTGTCATCCCCTTCTCCTCCTGCCTTCAATCTTCCCCAGCATCAGAGTCTTTTCAAAAGAGTCAGCTCTTCACATCAGGTGGCCAAATTACTGGAGTTTCAGCTTCAACATCAGTCTTTCCAAGGAATATTCAGGACTGATT
This sequence comes from Bos mutus, assembly GCF_027580195.1. Taxonomy (NCBI): domain Eukaryota; kingdom Metazoa; phylum Chordata; class Mammalia; order Artiodactyla; family Bovidae; genus Bos; species Bos mutus. The sequence continues at coordinate 40,600,040 of NC_091628.1, read as the reverse complement.
TCCTTTAGGATTGACTGGTTGGCTCTCCTTGCAATCCAAGGGACTCTCAAGAGTCTTCTGCAACACCACAGTTCAAAAGAATCAATTCTTCTGTGCTCAGCTTTCTTTACAGTCCAACTCTAACATCCATACATGACTATCAGAAAAACCATAGCCTTGACTAGACAGACCTTTATTGGCAAAGTAATGTCTCTGCTTTTGAATATGCTATCTAGGTTGGTCATAACTTTCCTTCCAAGGAGTAAGTGTCTTTCAATTTCATGGCTACAGTCACCATCTGCAGTGATTTTGGAGCCCAAAAAATAGTCTTTCACTGTTTCCACTGTTTTCCATCTATTTGCCATGAAGTAATGGGACCAGATGCTATGATCTTAGTTTTCTGAACGTTGAGCTTTAAGTCAACTTTTTCATTCTCCACTTTCACTTTCATCAAGAGGCTCTTTAGTTCTTCTTCACTTTCTGCCACTAATCATCAGGAAGATACAAACAAAAACTGCAATGAGCTATCACTTCATACCTGTTAGAATGACTATCATCAAAAAGACAAGATATAAATATTGATGAAGATGTGGAAAATAGGGAATCCTTGTGCACTGTAGATGGGAATGTAATTTGGGCAGACATAATGGAAACAACATTGAAATTCCTCAAAAAAATAAAAACAGAACTACATATGATCCAACAATGCCACTTCTGAGCTTATATCTAAAGGAAATGAAATCAGGGTCTCTAATATATATCAGTACACTCAGGTTCATTGCAGCATTAGTCATGACATCAGAATATCAAAACCACCTAAGTGGTGATCAGTGGATGAATGGAGAAGCAGATATGGTATGTGCATATGCAATGGAATACCGCTCAATCATGAGAAGAAAGGAAATTCTTCTGAACTGAGAGTAGCATGCTAAGTGAAATAAGCCAGAAAGAGAAAGACAAATACAGTATGATATTCACTTATATGTGGAATCTAACAGAGCTGAATTCACAGAAACAGAGAATAAATTGGTGGTTGCCAGGCACTGGGGCAGGGGAGCAGTATGATAAAAGGAGATATATCAGTCAAAGAATATAAATTTCCAGTTATAAGATGAGTAAATTCTGAAGTCTAATGTACAGCATGGTTATCACAATTAACAATATTTTATTTTATACTTGAAAGATGTTAAGAGTGTAGACCTTAAATATTCTCACTACAAGAAAGAAACCTTAATTGTATGAGGTGGTTGAAATATTAACTAACCCAAAGTGGCAATTATTTCACAACGAATAAATGTATCAAATCTCTCAATATACATGTACACAATATTACATGAAGATTATAAATAAATCTTGGAAATAAATCTGGGGAAAAAAATAAAGATTCTAGACTAGGTTTTGCCATACTTTCAGGTGGAAAAACAAAGATGTATTATGAAGATAAAGTTGAAGCAATGAAAAAAAAAAAAGATAAGTTAACTTAAAACTTGCCTGGCATTAATGGTAGTTCTAAGGGGTCATCAGGACTTTTGGAGGCCTCCCTGTTGCTCAAAGTTGGTCAGCTTAAAGAACTCTCAAAACCCCCAAATGCAAATACCATATCCTTACTATGCAAATACGTCTTTAAGATCAAAATCCCCTCAAAAACAGATTGGTACTTTAAACAATTCCAATAAAGATTTACATGAATTGCCAGAAAAGTCATACTACCAAGTTCCATGGGACTGTCTGTGTTCATTTTCCCTTCTTACATCCAAACATTGGTATTAAAACCAATTTTTTTTCACATTCTAATCTCACAATTTCTGGCATTTACACGTGATTTCTAATTGAGAAATGTGCCAAATGACAGATACAGAGGCTGAGATTCACCAGCAGTTTAACAATCTGCCCAGGTGTAAACCTACTAACAAATTGTGTTCATCATTTTTTGTCAACTTAGATATGTATTTGCCTGTGTAACAAAGCAGAGGTTTGAATTTTAGCTTAAATTCAGATCCCTAAACATCTCTTTAAATGTCTTTGAAATGATAGCTCTATGAACAAACACTGAAAGAAATTCATACACAGAAAATTGCCTGTCACACTAGGCAATGTAATCAAAGATGGTAGAAATTGCTAAATTTCTCAACATAGGATAAGCTTTTTCAAAATTAGGTATTCACGGGGAATGATTCATGCATGATAAAGAACTATGACACAGATGCCAACAACTATCAAATAGCAGACATTTAGGAACACGTATTTAATTTTCAACAGTATTTTACTATGACAAAAACAATAAAGAAACTCAGTTAATGTACACCCGTGGTGGATTCATGTCAATGTATGGCAAAACCAAAACAATACTGTACAGTAATTAGCTTCCAATTAAAATAAATAAATTTATATTTTTAAAAAGAAAGAAAATGTAGACAGAATTATGCTATTCTTTGATATTACTAGAAATTATATACTAAGACTTAAGAATGCTTACAAATATAATGAGGCTTAAAGATATCATTATATATTGGAAGTGTGTCATAGTAATATGAATTTCAGCTACCTGGAGTGATTCACAAAAATCTTTGTACTCTGAAACTGAATTAGGTAGAGGCTCAAATTCTATTTGTGACATTTAAAAGAGAAAATGGTCAGGATGAAAGAGAAGCATTATTAATTTTTGATTAATTAAAAAGTTCTTTTTTAACAGAGTACATTATTCAAAATTTATTATATGTTTTATTATACTTCAGTATTTTTACTGTATTCAGTATTCTTGCCTTGAGAATCCCATGAACAGTACGAAAAGATGTGACACTGAGAGATGAACTCACCTGGTCAGTAGGTGCCCAATATGCTACTGCAGATCAGTGGAGAAATAACTACAGAAAGAATGAAGAGATGGAGCCAAAGCAAAAACAGCACCCAGTTGTGGATGTGACTGGTGACAGAAGTAAAGTCCAATACTGTAAAGAACAATACTGCACAGCATCTTAGGTCCATGAATCAAGGTAAACCTGATGTGGTCGAAACAGTAGATGGCAAGAGTAAACATCAAAATTTAAGCAGTGAACTAAAATAGATGGGAATGGGCAAATTTAATTAGGATGAACATTATATCTACTACTGTGACCAAGAATCCCTCAGAAGGAGTGGCATAGACCTCATAGTCAACAAAAGAGTCTGAAATGTTTTACTTGGTTGCAATCTTAAAGTTGACAGAATGATCTCAGTTCATTTCCAAGGTAAACCATTCAACATCACAATAATCCAAGTCTATGCCCCAACCACTGATGAAGAAATTGAAGTTGAATGTTCTACAAAGACTTACAATACCTCCTAGAACTAACATCAAAGAAAGATGTCCTTTTCATCATAAGGAACTGGAATGCAAAGTAGGAAGTCAAAACACCTGGAGTAACAAGCAAGTTTGTCCTCGGAGTCCAAAATGAAGCAGGCCAAGGGCTAACAGAGTTTCGTCAAGAGAACTCACTGTCAAAGCAAACACCCTCTTCCAACAACACAAAAGAAGACTTACATATAGACATCACCAGATGGACATCACCAGAAATCACACTGATTATATTCTTTGCAGCCAAAGATGGAGAAGCTCTATACAGTCACCAAAAACAAGGCCGGGAGCTGGCTGTGGCTCAGATCATGAACTCCTTATTGCAAAATTCAGACTTAAATTGAAGAAAGTAGGGAAAACCACTAGATCATTCAGGTATGACCTAAATCAAATCTTTTGCAATTATACAGTGGAAGTGAAAAATAGATTCAAGGGGTTAGATCTGATAGACAGAGTGCCTGAAAAACTATGAACAGAGGTTCATGACACTGTACAAGAGGCAGTGATCAAGACCATCCCCAAGAAAAAGAAATGCAAAAAGGCAAAATGGTTGTCTGAAAAGGCCTTACAAATAGCTGAGAAAACAAGAGAAGCTAAAGGTAAAGGAGAAAAGGAAAAATACACCCATATGAATACACAGTTCCAAAGAAGAACAAGGAGAGATAAGAAAGCCTTTCTCAATGATCAATGCAAAAAAAAAAAAAAAAAAGAGGAAAAAAGGAGAATGGGAAAGACTAGACATCTCTTCAAGAAAATTAGAGATACCAAGGGAACATTTCATGCAAAGATGGACACAGTAAAGGACAGAAATGGTGTGGACCTAACAAGCAGAATATATTAAGAAGAGGTGGCAAGAATACACGGAAGAACTATACAAAAAAGATCTTAATTACCCAGATAACCATGATGGTGTGATGAACCAGCTAGAGTCAGACATCCTGGAATGTGAAGTCAAGTGGACCTTAGGAAGCATCACTACAAACATAGCTAGTGAAGGTGATGCAATTCCAGTTGAGCTATTTCAAATACTGAAAGATGATGCTGTGAAAGTGCTGCATTCAGTATGCCAGGAAATTTGGAAACCTCAGCAGTGGCCACAGGACTGGAAGAGTTCATCTTTCATTCCAATCCCAAAGAAGGGCAATGCCAAAGAATGTCCAAACTACCATACAGTTGCATTCACCTCACACGCTAGCAAAGTAATGCTCAAAATTCTCCGTGTGAGGCTTCAATAGTATGTGAACCAAGAACTTCAACATATTCAAGCTGGATTTAGAAAGGGCAGAGGAACCAGAGATCACATTGCCAACATCCATTGGATCATGAAAAAAGCAAGAGAATTCCATAAAAATATCTACTTCTGCTTTATTGATTATGCCAAAGCCTTTGATTGAGTGGATCACAACAAATTGTGGAAAATTCTTAAGGAGATGGGAATATCAGACCATCTTACCTGCCTCCTGAGAAATCTGTATGCAGGTCGGGAAGTAACAGTTAGAACCAGACATGGAACATTGGACTGGTTACAAATTGGGAATGGAGTACATCAAGGCTGTATATTGTCACCCTGCTTATTTAACTTATATGCAGAGTACATCATGAGAAATGCCGGGCTGGATGAAGCACAAGCTGGAAACAAGATTGCCGTGAGAAATATCAATAACCTCAGATATGCAGATGACACCACCCTATGGCAAAAAGCTAAGAGGAACTAAAGAGGCTCTTGATGAAAGTGAAAGAGGAGAGTGAAAAAAATGACTTAAAACTCAACATTCAGAAAACAAAGATCATGGCACTGGTCCCATCACTTCATGCAAATAGATGGGGAGAAAATGGAAACAGTGAGAGACTTTATTTTCTTGGGCTCCAAAATCACTGCAGATGGTTGTGACTGCAGACATGAAATTAAAAGACACTTACTCCTTGGAAGGAAAGTTATGACCAACCTAGATAGCATATTAAAAAGCAGAGACTTTACTTTGCCAACAAAGGTCTGTCTAGTCAAGGCTATGGTTTTTCCAGTAGTCATATATGGATGTGAGAGTCAGACTGTAAAGAAAGCTGAGCACCAAAGAATTGATGCTTTGAACTGTGGTGTTGGAGAAGACTCTTGAGAGTCCCTTGGACTCCAAGGAGATCCAACCAGTCAATCCTAAAGGAAATCAGTACTGAATATTCATTGGAAGAACTGATGCTGAAGCTGAAGCGCCAATACTTTCGTCACCTGATGAAAAGTACTGACTCATTGGAAAAGACCCTGATGCTAGGAAACATTAAAGCCAGGAGGAGAAGGGAACGACAGAGGATGAGATGGTTGAATTATATCACCAACTCAATGGACATGAGTTTGTCCATCAGGGAGTTGGTGATGGACAGGGAGGCCTGACGTGCTGCAGTCCAAGGGGTCGCAAATAGTTGGACACAACTGAACGACTGAACTGAACTGAACTGAGGGGCCACAACTCACTGGAGTCAGTCTAATGTTGTACATATAACAAAATTACTGAGAGCTTGCTGAGAGAATGAGGATATCATGAAAGTGAGTCAAATTTGTTGTTCAATCACTGTTCTTCACATTAGAAAACTTTACAGTTAAATTTTAATTTTTTCTTAATAATTAATTTCCACAGACGCCAACTAATAAATGGTCATATGATGAGTCCAATCCTCATATCCTACTGAATATTCAAATACTAAATTTGAAATTCTCTCACTGAACTCTTTCAATACTTGACATACTCTGCTGAAAAACTTAACACATTCACTAAAATATGTGTATTCTGGTGGCTTTCAGGTAAATGTACACTAAGGTGATTTTCCCAATCCAGGAATCAGAAAATTAAACATTGTCTTTAGACTGTATCCCACTCTATTTGGTTATTTATGTATCTGGAAAGGAACACTTAATCTTTGGACTTTATAAATGTACTAAATTTTTAGTGAGAAAGAAAAGTCCATGTTTTGGAATGAGAGCCACATAGCCTTATACAAGTTAGTTCAAAAATCTGCAATGGCTACTTTATATTAATTACCATTGACTCATAAAATCAGAATTGTTAGAGTGTTTAAACAGTTGTGTCCAAGAAGAAATGTTTCAGTTGGTCTTCTGTTCTTATTGAAGAACTATATTTCTTGACCTTTTGCTATTGTGTGGCTCATGCTATTTCACTTTTGCAAGAATGTTTTTTTGTAGCTGAGTCCTTAACTACTTGTTCAATTTTCCATTATCAACAAAGTGAAGTGAAGGGAAGTGAAGTGAAGTCCCTCAGTCGTGTCCAACTCTTTGCGACCCCATGGACTGTAGCCTACCAGGCTTCCCCGTCTATGGGATTCTCCAGGCAAGAACACTGGAGTGGGTTACCATTTCCTTCTCCAGGGGATCTTCCAGACCCAGGGATCGAACCCGTGTCTCCCGCATTGGAGGCAGACGCTTTAACCTCTGAGCCACCAGGGAAGCCCAAAATAAGTACCAAAGCAAGAAGCAACTAAGATAAGCATTAACATTTACGATATGTCCACTCCCTAAACGTGCAGTTCAACTGAAGCAAAGTATACAGCTAGCTACCTCAGCAGTTCTCTGCTGTGCAATAAGAACTTTGTTATAGTCCAGGATATTTCTTATCCAAAAAAGCTTTGTCACCTCTCCTGACTCCTCCTCTCTCCATCCTTTCTATAGTAAAAAATTAAATAATTTTTCCTAAGTACCATTTAAAAAAAATCTACTTTTCAGCCATTCATGAATCCCATTTTTATCCACCCTATAGATGTGAAAACATCTTACTTTGCTTGATATATGACTCTCCTTCCAGAGACTACTCCGCAAAATCCTTGTTTTGTTTGTTTTTCTCATAGAAAATGTTATCTCTTTAATCAAAGTATTAAATTTTCACACATCTAATATCAGAGATCTAGGAAACTTATTATGAAAAATAGAATTGTGGTTTCCTCCCCTATATGCCATGCCTATTTCCCAGAGGTAGCAAATTGCACGTCATCTTTTGTTCTTTCATTTTTATCCACATTTCTTGATTTTTTTCCGTCTTAAATACTATTTACTTCATTTCTTAATTTTTTAAAATTGTATATTATCTATTAAATTCCACTGATGGGTATTTTGGAGGTATCTCTCTTATACTCAGATACCTAGTATACCCCTTATCTCTCAATATAGCTATAAAAAAAATTGGGGGTATACTGTTTACTATTTCTATTAGTATTACTCTTTAATTAATGACTATTACCCACAGTTGAGCTATGTGATATATTAAGATTATATTTCCCTCTGATACATTTTCTTGGTGTTTTCTCAAATTCATAATATTTTATTTTTAGTGGATGAGGCTTTCTCCATACTTTTCCTTAATTCATTTCTAAACTCCCCTCAGAAATAAACATCTCCTTTAAAACAGTCAAATACATCAAAATTTCAATTTTTTTTTTTTCCTTTGAGAAAATTTTACTGAAATCTTCCACCCACCTGCTACAATGTGAATCATTTCCTGCTGCAGGGCTTTCATTCTGGTGGTTTCATTTGTGCTGGTCTCTTTCTCAGATTAACAGTTCTCTGCAAATGTTTCACATTCTTTGATTCTCAGCTACTATTTAGGAATAAACATAAACAATCCCATGCATTGGGATGCATTAACTGGTGATCATTATCCTCTAATGATTAGACATGGATTCATCAACCTAGCTGGAAATAGGTAGATCATTTCTTCTGAGTTTCTAGGTCTTCCATCCTCAGAGAAAAATTGTTCAGTTTCAAATGACTTCCCCAATTCTGGAAGCAAGTTCAAGAAGGAGGTCAAGAGTTCCCTGTTAGGTGTGTAGACTTTCACTTAATCCCATTCTTGTGCAGAGTCCTCTGTTTCAACACCCCCAGAGGGGGAATTCACAGAATACTCACAAGTGACTCCTGGCTTTGCCAGATGAATAAGAGAATCTTTGATAATTTCTTATAGGACAGACTTTAAAACAATTTTCTGATCTATAACTGCAGCAGCACCCCTTTTATTACAACCTACTCCCCTTCCCAAACTCTTCTATGACTAAGCTATGGCTTGGTTGTCTTCGTGAAAGCTTATATGTTAGCTATCTCAGCTCTGCTAATTTTCATCCACATTTCAAGCCTGGACTCTGTGGGAGAGGGAGAGGGTGGCAAGATTTGGGAGAATGGCATTGAAACATGTGAAATGTCATGTATGAAACGAGATGCCAGTCCAGGTTCAATGCACGATGCTGGATGCTTGGGACTGGTGCACTGGGACGACCCAGAGGGATGATATGGGGAGGGAGGAGGGAGGAGGGTTCAGGATGGATTTTCTTTTAAAAATTTAGAAAAAAATAATTAATAAAAAATAAATAAATAAATATTTAAAAAAAACTCTTGAACATATATCTTCTGTCATCTTTTAAACTCTCTTTTCATGGTGCTTACGTGTTATGACTTTTAAAAATCTTTAATTGTTATATTGACAAGGTTTCCAGAGACCATGGAAACAAAAGTGTGTGTTCAACCCACCTGTTTAACCGTCTCTCTGCTCCTTTTTCAATCAATTTCTCATTAGTGAAAATTTCCACCTAACCGTTGTTCTCAGTACACTGCAGTGCACTTTATTTCTCTCTTATTATAAAGGTATGGAGGTTGCATCTCCTAGGAGGTGGGCAGCACCTCTGCGCAGTTTCACTATCTTTAGCACCAGTCACCTGGTCGACCGTAAAGTAATCTGTGATTAGCAGTGTCTCACCTACAACCACCAAAACAGGAACATTAAGTAATGCAGAAATCATCATTATCTGTGTACTAACTGAAAGAAATTCTTTCTCTCAGTCTATAATGACTTCAACTTGAGTCTTTAAATATGTAGAACCCATAGACATTTTCCCTATGGAATGTCTGCTTTCCTAAAATATGCTCTGTTGAATCACTTTTGGACCTTATTTTCTTTCAGTGTGCCCACATTTTAACTTTCTTTTTCTCTTTGAGAATCTTAGTGTTGCTGCTTTTTTTCAGAACAGAATATTCATAGACTTATAGTGAGCCACATAAATGTATTAACCTAAAACATGGCATCAGAATCCATCCTTAAAAAAGCAAGCATTGTTCAGCAAAGTATATCACTGAAACTTTATATAAGGTAAGTACAAATTTTAAGATCAGGGTTGTGAAGAATATAAAAACAAAACAAACAAAGATAAAAGCTAAACTGTGTAAGTCAGAGGAATTTCCTTTGTATTTGAGCAATTAAGAGATTGGAGTTTTAGAAAAAGGGAGAGTTTGGGAAAGAAGCCAGAAGGTTTGTGGTCATTTGGTATTAATTTGATAATAAAGTACTAAAGTGTTATTGCTCAGTAGTGTCCAATCCTTTATGATTCCATGGACTGTAACCTCCCAGGCTCCTCTGTACATGTAATTCTCCATGAAAGAATTCTGAAGTGGGTCGCAATGCCCTTCCCAACCCAGGGATTAGAACCTAGGTCTCTTTCATTGCAGGCAGACTCTCCCCTGAGCCATCAGGGAAGTTCTCATTAGATAATAACAAGGTCATAAATTTTGCACTGAATTCTTGGGAAGGGAAAGGAAAATGAGATCAGGGGAAATCATAAACAAGTCTTTAATTTTATCATTAGTGTTTTATTTTCTGAGAAGAATTCTGAACCAAATATGTTAAAATGGTAAGATATATTGGACTATGTAGGCATATAGCTATTCATGATGTTTCTTCCTATACCTTTATATATGCTTGAAATATTTCATAATTTAAGAAAAAGCAACAACAAAATAGTATGATCTGAGTTGGAAAAATCATATTTGTGTTGCAACTTAGAGAACAAGACCTATGGATAGAAGTTTATGAATATCAGCCTGATCAGAACTTACAGAGATCATGAACCTTAGGTTAGGACTCTTTTCAACATCAATCCAAAGTTGGCTTCCATCAAAGAGGTAAGTTAAGAAGAGAAAGAAATCAGGAAAATAGAAAAGAATCCTAGTGGAATTACCTTCTTGAACTTCCCTCATGGCTCATACAGTAAAGAATCTGCCTGTAATGCAGGAGACCCAGGTTCAATCCCTGAGTAGGAAAGCTCCTCTGGAGAAGGAAATGGCTATCCACTCCAGTATTCTTGCCCAGGGAAGGGTCACAAAGAGTCAGACACGACTGAGCAACTAGCACTAACAGAAAAAAAAAAAAAAAAAAAGCAGAAATATCAGTGTATCAGCAGATATTAGAGAATGGCCAAAGAAATGCATTTTTCTCCCTTATACCATACTATCCTATGTAGGCAGATTCCCAGACTCTGCTGTACTTCCCTCACCTCCTACTTGTGCCTTATTGCTTAATTTTTTTCTCTACATTGCCTTCTTTATCTATTTAATTGTATGTCTTATTTCTTCTTTAAGGTTATAATTATCTACATCTATCTATAGTTATCAACTACAGAGTTGATAACATTATCATTTAGTGTTATTTCCAAGTTTCCTGAGCTGAATTAAGGATTGAAGGAAGTTTTCATTGTTCTTAAATATGGAATCTTTGTTGTCATCTCCCAGTACTAGGATCTCAGAGAATCCACCTTGAAAATGATGAATTAGACAGTTCCCTAAGGTGCATTCAAGGGCTAATATTAGATGATTCCATCATTTCCTTGAAATATTGGCCCTTCCCATGCTGGTGGTGGATGTTCTGTGCAGCTTATGAAACAGCAGATGCTTAGGTATCCTGCTGTCATCCAGGGAGCAGGTTTATTTTGTAGCAAGTGACACTTCCAGATGGTGAACTGGATGCAGTCTAGCAAGCTGTTGATGAAATGGCTCAGAAAGTGGTGTAAGGGATTTGTGGGAAGTCCAAAATTCATTCAAAATTAGATATTAACACCATGTTTTACACATTCAAATGATTTTGAGCTTAATGCCAGGGTTCAACTCTATCCATTAAGCTCAAAAAGGTCACGCTTCATCATTAAACTCTATACGTTTCCTTCATTAGAGTGTTATTAGCTTTTATAAAGTATTGTCAGTTCTGTCTAACAAATGAAAAATGGCTATATCTAGTACACTAATAGTTATATGACCTTCTCTTTTAGCTCATTCACATAAAGCATTTTATCTACTCTACAAAGCAAGTTAATTTTTTATTTCTTATTTCTGTATATTTTTAAATAAAAATTAATACATATTAACTTTTTTCCACCTGACTTTTCATTTTAAAATGATCACTTCAAGAATGATACTATATCAAATGCACACTGAATTTTATATAATTGAGGTGTAAGTCTTAAATGTTCACTAGAATAACAGAGGACAGGATGTATAAAAACTCCTAAATTGAAGAAAAGATTAAAGAACTGAGATCACTATGCCCATATATGAAAGCACACAGAAAATTTGTTTTAGAATCTATTTGAGTTATTTTAAAATAAATACCATGACATTTGCATAGTTCTCTACTTTCTCCCTACTTTCTCATAAGCATAGTATCTTATAGTTGGCTTCCAGCAATCACTCCCCAGAGGATTTATATCAAGTTATATCCCTGTGTTCATTGATTATACTGTTCTAGTTTTCATAAATCCAGCAGGATTCAAATAAAAGAAAATAATTAATTTGATCTGAGAATTTGGCCTAAGAGTTTACCTTTATAAATATCGATTCATGTATGTATTTTCATCCACATTAAAAAATGGCCTGTTTCCAGATAAATAAATCATGAAAAAATGGGCTGTGGTTCTACATAAAAGTTAAAGAAAAAAAGTCCAAAACTTGCTAGAACATCTGTATTGGTTATATATTACTACATAACAAATCACTCCAAATATAGCTGCTTAAAGCAAAGAACATTTTATTATCTCACAGTTGGTCAGGATTCTGGTCGTAGTCTAGCTTGATCTCCTGGCTTAGAGTCTTAGCAGGGTGAAATCAAACTGCTGACAGACGCTGCACTCCCACCTTAAGGTTCATGTGGTTGTTATCCAAGCTTGGTTTCTGTCCCCAGAACTGCAGCTGGCATCCTCCAGGTTTAATGATCCAAGAGAGAGCACACAATGGAAAAGCCAGATTTTTTTTTTTGTAATATAACCTTGGAAGGGACATCCCAACACTTGTCATATTCTGTTCCTCAGAAGAGAGTCCCCTGGTCCTTCCCACACTTGCTGCTGCTGCTGCTAAGTCGCTTCAGTCGTGTCCAACTCTGTGCGACCCCAGAGATGGCAGCCCACCAGGCTCCGCCGTCCCTGGGATTCTCCAGGCAAGAACACTGGAGTGGGTTGCCATTTCCTTCTCCAATGCATGAAAGTGAAAAGTGAAAGTGAAGTCGCTCAGTCCTGTCGGACTCTCAGCGACCCCATGGACTGCAGCCCACCAGGTTCCTCCATCCATGGGATTTTCCAGGCAAGAGTACTGGAGTGGGGTGCCATTGCCTTCTCCTTCCCACAATTAAGAAGAATGAATTACACAAGAGCATGGACACTGAAAGGTGATGATCATGGTGGGCAGCCTTAGAGGATGACTGTTGTTTCATCTTTAAGTCATGTCTGACTCTTTTGCAACCCCATGAACTGTAGTTCATCTGGCACCTCTGTCCATAAAATCAGTAGGACATATCAAGGTATTCCAGTCTTAAGAACACACAATTAATATCCAAGAAAATTTAAAAAACAAATTTTCTTGAGGTAATTGTCCATTCTTTATATAAATAGATCTAACTATTATGCTAATAGAGAATTGGCCTCACATAAGTGGGAATTATAGGATAATAGAGAATAGGCTTACACTGGGAAGATGAGATTGTTTCATCTGTGAGATTTACCTGACACCAAAGGGAAATATTTATGCTTATAGACTTTATATATGAGCATATATCTTTATGGTAAGTCAGAAACATCCCATTTGATAAAGTATCTTTGTAATTATCCACTACTTTTAAATGTTCTGCGGCAAAGCAAATAAAACAAGCCTAAGTATTATAAAATTTTAGGAAGTTAAAGCCTTTTTGAACACATATATTATGATATTTTACTATCAAATATATTTTCTTAACAATTTAAAGATTCATATCAGCATTAACTTATTACACTTCATCATTTTATTTACAGTAGAAGAAAACAGTTGTATTCCTCTGAACAAGAAACAAAGATGAGATGATAGCAATGAAATGATGAAACAGTGATAGATTTTAGTCTTCCTCTGATTCATAAAATATCAACAAGGAGCTGACAACCAGAAAGTTGCCTGTTTTTCATTCTTTTCCATCATATTTTTCTTATTGGTTTTAAGACTTCAATCTAAACTGTGCTACATTTTATACCATTCAAAGGGATTTATGTGAAGCTACTCACATGCAAGAGAAAGTTCAGGTAATTTATTAATTATTATATTTTCAGTTAATAAAGCCTATGCTATGAAAGAATTAAAAAGTCATTCATAAGAAATGTGTAGAAAATCCTAGTTGCTTTACAGTCATTTTCCAAAGTCAATACAGCCTCCCACACTACAGATTGACACTCACCCTTTTTCAAATAATCCTAATTATTATCATCTCATGTCTAAACATTAAAAAAGTAACCGATTTCAGATCAATATTTCATCATAGATATGTTTAATGATAACTATCTATATCACACAGGTTTTGTTTGTTAAGCCAACACTGAAAATTAGCTCTGCTTTTTCTTGCTTATGATTTACACTTGCACATGAACCAGATGGCAGTAAGAATCAGATAAAAGAATAATAAACTTAAGCTAGAGAAATTGAGATTATTTGAAACAACATATTATTTCAAAGATATAAAAACCCTGATGATTAAATCCTTTTCCTTTTGCATGAGTTGTCTAATGCATTTATTTCTGTCTACCTTTATTGGAAAATCTCTCCATTAAATTAAACCATGGAAATGCAGGGCAGATGAGTCTTCGTTCAGGGAACTAATAAGCCCACCAAATCATGAACAGAACATCAGATGAGCCGTAGTTTTTCACCTTTCCCACACACCTGGGAGGCATTAAACAATGAAACTTTTTTCTTGTCCAGAGAAAATACTTTCTTTACACAGGTTCTAAATAATGAGCCACTTTAAGGTAACTCTATGTAGAGGGACTTATGTAGCAGAAGTACATCACAGGATATGAGCTGTTAGAAATCTAAGCTTATTACTTTGATGTACCAAATGATGCCACAACTCAAAAATTCCTAAAGGTCTTTCTGTTAGGCATGCAGTGAGGTAAGTGACAAATAAAGATGTTCTAATATAGCCTTACTGTCTCCATATCAAGGTCTGTATGAAACAGAAACCTGTCTTTCATAAAAAATTCTTGTGAGATACTTGCAAAAACATGGTCCTTGGGAAGGTTAGAAATATGTCCTTTTTGCATAAGAGGTTAGTTTTAATAGCACATTTAAATGTAGTTAATAAGAATGCTATTCTGATAGTGGATAAAAAGAACATAAAAGGTTGAACTGATGAATAAGAGGAAGAAGAGATGAAAATTTGATAGCATCAGTTACTTCACATTAAATAATAATATAATGGATATATTCAAATATGTATAATATAACCTACAAATCAAATACTAATACAATAACATGGGAAAACATGCCAAATAATATTAAGATTTGTTATCATTTTCAAATTGTTTAAATATAAATTTTGATAAGTCAGCTATCTATTCCAATTAAGAAATCACTCATAATTCTGAGATTTTGAGGAACTATGTGTGCATTAAAAAAATAAATAAACATTTTTATTTTTTAGGTAAGAGCTAAGAAATTAGAATTGCTAAAGTGTATCTGATAATGAAATCTGATTTCCGTAATGCTATTTGAACTAATAGCTTCACATGATTATGTGAAGTAATTCTAACATTTTTCAATAAATAAAGCTAGTTGAAATAACTAAAGGGGTGAAAAAAGTTATGAACAAATGTTTTATTAGCTATTGTCAATTTTTTTTGTATGAGTTATAGGTTAAATTCTGATAGGGTTGGAGAAATTAGGCCAGGAGAAAATCAAACACATTCAACTTCAGTCCACCTTCAGATAACGTTTCTTATACAATTGACTTATATTACTATTTTAAATAATATTCATGTAAAATAAAGCACCTATAAGAAAATAATATTGATGAATGCCATCCTGAATTGAGAGAAAAAGGGTTGAATTTAGTACATTGAATTTAATACATTTGACAGAATAAAGATCTGCATTTTTCCAAAAGTAACTAGCTTATATTTTTATTATGGCAAAAGTAAATGATAGCAACTAACTTTGGGAGAATCATTATCTTGGCATAGCTTTTTATTCCTATTACCTAATCAGGGTTCACATATTAATAAGTAAACAACCTCAAAAGCTGACCTTTTAAGGAAAAGAGAGAGAAAAAATTCACAAGTTACTGTAATGCCATATTAACATCAAGTTAATGGGTTGCCTATGTAGATAAATGATCTAAACTTACATGGGCTTTGTGCAAATTGTGTCAGGATGCAACAAATTTTGGCATGTCCTGTCAAAAAAATTGGTATATTCTAGTGAATTCTAATCAACTCTACTAAAACCTTGTTCCTCTTTTCCCTGTCAAGAAAGAGTTAGGTTTGAATTCATCTCAAAGAATCATAGGTTGCTGGGAAGATGGAAAATCAACTCACAGAAGATGTTGTCATGGTGGCTTAATGCCATTCAGGCTTCTGAATAGAATTTTAAATTCCGAACACTTTTTGTTCTGTTGTAACCTGAGAAGTACATGTATAGAAATTACAATTCAATAAACTAAAATCTATTATCATAGTGAACTAAAAAAAAAAAAAACAAATTTCAAAATTTTCTGTAAATGAAAATAGATTAAAATTTTTTTAAATTAAATCTGAAACAAGCTGAATTCAATGGTCCTTAGCACTTTAGTGCAAAGTAAATAAAAATAAAAACTTTTGTTTTTCATGTTTTAAGATACATGGTTAAGTAATGGAATTTTTTGAAGTGATAACTACAAGTTTATAAAGTAAAATTTAACTATATTAATAGTGTTCTCAGTCTTACATAATAATTCATTTGCCTCCTGAATGATGAATTATAAAACACAGTCTAAACCCTGATCAATATAACATATAGGTGAAACATGCATGGGAAAAATGGCACCAAAATGGGGAAGAAATAACTACCTGAGTGACAGAGAAGTAGACTACTATGGAATTTTAATCACTGGCTGCTAAGGAGTGAGTAATATATTTACTAAGTCATCAATTACACTTAAAAGAACATTCGGAATATGTTTTAATGCATATATCACTTGTCAGTGTGCAACTCCTCTTAATGGAGACAGTGAACATTAAGAAATTCAAAGTATCTTCATGGAAATAGAATTAAACTACAATAGCAGTTAGTTAGGAGTATGTTTTGTTCTGGCTTAACTTGATAAAGTCAACAACAGTTTATCTCTTGGTCACAGCAGCAGAGGGAGAGAGTGAGAGAACCTGAAAAAGTAGTATTGAAGCAATCTGTAGTTTTTTGTCCTAATAAAAATCATGACAAAGCATGTTCAATATCACCTTTTAATATTTGAAAACAAAAGATGAATAATAGAATTTGGGCAAGACATTAAATTGTGGATTTATATTAGTTTCAGTGTAGGCTTAGATATAAAAATTTAAATTGCAAAAATTCAAAATACAGTGCTTTAAATGAATAATATCTATTTTTTCAGTCTCATGACTATTTAGAGATGACTCTGCTCCAGTAAATAAATAAGGTCCCAGGTACATTTCACAATTTTGCCTTGTCATTGCCAAGGTATCATCCCCATCTGCATTGTTGAATGTAAATCACTGCTCTTCCATGCTGAAATCTGAGGGGAAAGAAAAGGTAATTCAAATAAGTGTAATTTAACAAGTGAGTCAGATGTTCATTCATTTTCATACTCCACTGAAGAAAAAAAATCATAACTAACTGCGAATGAGTTTGGAAATGTCTCAGCAGTTGTATGCCTAGCAAAAATCTACTGCAATAGAAAAATGGATTTATAACCACAGCAAGCAATCAGCCCAGATAAATGCATCCTTCCATATTCCCATAAGTAGAGTCATCCACAGTTTGTTGTGTCTTGTTTCAGTTTATCTCTTGATGAAGCATAGTCTCTTCATTTCAGTTCAGTTCAGTTCAGTTCAGTCGCTCAGTCATGTCCGACTCTTTGCGACCCCATGAATTGCAGCACGCCAGGCCTCCTGGTCCATCACCAGCTCCCGGAGTTCACTCAAACTCACATCCATCAATTCGGTGATGCCATCCAGCCATCTCATCTCTCCTCCTGTCCCCAATCCCTCCTAGCATCAAAATATTTTCCAATGAGTCAACTCTTCACATGAGGTGGCCAAAGTACTGGAGTTTCAGCTTTAGCATCATTCCTTCCAAAGAACACCCCGGACTGATCTCCTCTTCAATCAAGCTCAAATATGACTCTCCACACACTGATAACATATAAACTAATAGATAATTTATATGACCACTTCTCACCCAAAATGCAACAGAACAATTACCATAACCAAATAATTAGCTGGCTTTGGTAGAACAGGCATTTGGTATTTTTTTCTTGGTAATAAATTTTTCTCAAAATATATGTTTTAAATTTTATTTTATTCCAGTCAGCTTTTAGTTAAAATAACTATGCCCAAAGATTCCTCTAGACGTATACCTCAAACCTGCCAATTCTATTCACTGTTCTAGACTAGGCCAATGCACTCTTCAATGATGTAAATGATACTAAATTGAAAATAACCTGGAACAATACAGTTGGATAACAAGACAGCATCTTCAATTGGAGCTTCATTGTGGACTGGCACCTGATTCTGCCTAAAAAAGTTTAATTTGGAGATAGATTACAAGTAACAATTTCATCTGCTATTTAGGATAAATAAATGGTTCTAGGGTCCAGATTATCGATTTTTCAATCAATGTGATTGCTGATTGCAGGCAGACTACCTCTTTTAGAAGTGCTGCATTTACTTCTCTATAGGATTGCAAAAATTGTCATTTCTTGCCTGATCTCAGCTCTATTTGCTAGTAATTTTGCTAAAACAACAAAGAGCAGCCAATTACATTTTTCTAAGAAGTTTCAGTAAAGCTACAGACTTGGTAAGTGTATAGTCTGCTATTCAAACGATCACAAATGATAGCTTTACAAGTATTCTGCCATGTCCTCACTTGAGTAATTATCTTTCCAGCCAGAACACTCAGGCCATACTCCTCACCTTATTCTAATAATACCACTGCCATGTGACTTAGATTTTTGTTTAATAGAGCCTCACTTCCAAGAATCATTTTCTGTACTAATGAAGGACTAAGTTGATTACAAGTGGTGCCCAGAATACATTAGTTTAAACAGGAGTTATTTCTCTCACTTATACAGTTTGGGAGTGGTTCATACTGAAAGGTATCATGCCTTTGTGAAGTCCTCTCTCTGAAGCAACCCAGGTTCTTTTCCTTGTGTTGTCCTTTCTTATCCTGCAATATTGATTTCATCTGCACAACCAATACGATGTCATTTTTGGAAGTCACTGGTGGTCCAGTGGTTCAGACTCCACATTCTCACTATGAGAGACCCTGTTCAATCCCTAGTCAGGGAACTAAAATCCCACCAGCCATGTGGTGCAGCATATATATATATATATAATAATTTTTATTTATATAATTTTAATTTAATATATATAATATTGTTCAGTCGTGTCCGACTCTGCGACCCCATGAACTGTAGCCTACCAGGCTCCTCCATCCATGGGATTTTCCAGGCAAGAATACTGGAGTGGGTTGCCATTTCCTTCTCTAGGAGATCTTCCCGACTCAGGGATTGAACCCAGGTCTCTCGCATTGTAGGCAGACACTTTACCGTCTGAGCCACCAGGGAAGTCCATATATATAATTATATATATATAATTTTTAAGCCATGTCTCAGCCTATAGAAAGAAGAACATTGAACTGAAGACACGCAAATTCCCTTTGTGCAAGACACTAAAATATTACATAGATTATGTCCACTATTTGTATTCCATTAGAGAGAATGCAGTTACCCAGCCATATGTAGCTTCAGAGAATCTTCCAGACAGATTCTTCAGTGAGGGACTTGTTGAGTGGGCTTCTTGGAGATTTGTCAGCAGATATATTTCAGCTGTCAAACTTTTTAGGCTGTGCCAAGTTGCAAAGAGTCATTTTGCCTAAGGACAAGCCCCATCCAGGGCAACCTATATGCAAGGATAAATCCATGTGGGGATGTGGCGTCTGGCTCCCTTACCAAAACTGAAAACAATGCCAAAAATCTAGTCAATTTACAAAGCCCCAGTGGGAGTCCAAATTAGGCTGTAGCATGATCCTTCTCTTAATACTCTTATTTCTTTTTCTGCTTCCTCATTGAAGCTTTCTCTTCTACTCGTTGAAATACTCTTTCAGTGAGTATTGGTCCTAAGGAACTTCCTGAACAAAAATCCTGCACACCATCTTAGTCAGCTTCCTAAGGAGTCAAAGAATTAACAGTGATAAAGTATTTTGTTTAACTAACACATGTATAAATGTATTTTATATTAGCTATTTCAAGGCAAATATAATAGATCTCCCTATTTACACCATACTCCTTATTCAAGACTGCCATCAACATAGACATTTTCTTCAGTAAGTTATCCTCTATCTTTTCCTTGTGATCATATCAAATGTGTAATGCAGATGAGAAAGGTATGTGGCTTTAATAACTTTAGTGTACATTCCCCATGCTTCCTTGGCAACATGTATATTATATATGCATCCAAAGCTACTTATCTGATAGGTGTAACCAAATGGCTTTTCATCATTTCATTACAGACTCATGTCTATTTAAATGGCTATGTTAATACTCAAACTTCTCTCTGCTTCTATTTGTAAGTACTAGCTTTTGTTTAAATGAGTCATGCCAAAGCCAATATATCATGTATCACTAGAGACTAAATAAGGAAGGCCTTGGTCAGTCTAATAAGCAATGCTTCTAAAAGAAAGAAACACAGGCAGAGAAAGGAACATAAGTTCCATGAGGGTTTCACAAGAGCAAGGGGATTCAGCTTGCTGATCCCCTTTCTTAAGGACCAGTGAGGAGGGGAAAACCATAGGAAGCTGCCAGTGGGCACAGGAGCATCTTTCCCTGTGAAAGAGGGGGAAAATATTCCCAGAGCAAGGGAATAAACAAAAGTGATCAATTCCTGCCAGTCGAAAGATAAGACTTCACCCTGAATAGCTATGCCATTTCTATCTTGCCATTACTCTTTTTTGAGTCAAATGAAGGCCAAAATTTTAATGCATTCTACATTACATAAATTACCACAGTGTGTTTTGCTGTTTTGACCTTTTCAGCATTTCTTCTATAATTTGATTGGGCAGCTATTATACTTGCTTTCTGTTTACAACATTTAACCTGAAAGGAAGAGAGATATTGAGCCAAACAAGCAAAATACTAAAATAACACTGAGACTTAATTAGAGGTATAATGTGCTGCAAGTCAGGGGACCAAAATGCCAGTAAGTCCAGAACTGTCTTGTGAATTTCTTGATTGACAGAGGTAGCAAGGAAAGAGAAAATCATAAGTAAAGTTAGGACAACTGAAACCATTATTAGCATTATTTAAAGGTCATTTACATTAAAATTTCTCTAATGTATTAGATGTAATAATAAAAATATTTTTAAATATATTTCATACGTACAAACTGTGAAATGTATCAAATTTACATTAAAATAGCCTTGAATAAATAACATTTGGCAGAAAAAATGTACGGTCCATCAGAGGACATTTCTTGACTGCTTAGAATGTATCACACATTGTATTAGGAATTGAGGACAAATAAGCATAATACATATTTCAAACAGTTTACAATCTTCAGCTGATGTTTCAGACAATGAATGAATGCTGACATAGATCCATACAATTGAGTGGTTCCCCCCTAAGAGCATTTAGCAACCTAATGAAGAACTAGTGGTGATGGATGGTTAGACTGATTGAAGGTTGATCTTTGCTACTCCAGGTAACAGAGTGAGGGACAAGGAAGTTGAGGTTGTTCATAAGATGGTGGTTTTACTGAGTTCTAAGAGTATGATTTGGGATATAACATGTGAAGAAGGGAAATAGAGACACAGTGGACAGTGAAGACCATAATGTTAGGAAGAATGAAGCAGAGATTATTTTAGAAATACGTGTAACATAAATGCCAAGAAACTAGCACTTAATATTTCTGATATTGAACAAGAAAGAGGCTAAAATGAAACTTTCAGAGCTGAAAACAAACTTGAAGAAATAATGACTGGAAGTGAAAGTCACTCAGTCTTGTACGACTCTTTGTGACCCCATAGACTGCAGCACTCCAGGCCTCCCTGTCCATCACCAACTCCTGGAGTTTACTCAGACTCACATCCATTGAGTTGATGATGCCATCCAACCATCTCATTCTCTGTTGTCCCCTTTTCCTCCTGCCTTCAATCTTTTCCAGCATCAGGGTCTTTTCAAATGGGTCAGTTCATCACATCAGCTGACCAAAGTATTGGAGTTTCAGCTTCAGCATCAGTCCTTCCAGTGAATGCTCAGGACTGATTTCCTTTAGGATGGACTGGTGGGATCTCCTTGCAGTCCAAGGGACTCTCAAGAGTCTTCTTCAACACCACAGTTCAAAAGCATCAATTCTTCGGCGCTCAGCTTTCTTTATAGTCCAACTTTCACATCCACACATGACTTCTGAAAAAACCATAGCTTTGACTAGGTTTAGAATCAACCCGCATACCCTCCAGAGACACTCAGAGGTCTCAAACATACCTTGTGTGCACCAGCACCCAAAGACCCCACAGAGACTAAGACAAAACTGTGTTTGAGTGTCTCCTGAGGAGGTACAGGTCAACAGTGGACTGCTGCAAGGGCAGGGGCTCTGGGTGCAGTAGACCTGGGTATGGCATAAGCCCTCTTGGAGGAGGTCACCATTATCCCCACCATAGAGCCACCAGAACTTACACAGGACTGGGGAACAGACTCTTGGAAGGCACAAACAGCTGAGCTACAAGGGAAGCCCAGTAACTGAAAACTACTCAAATTTGACAAAAGACCTAGACATACAATTTCAAGAAGCTGAGTTCACACACATACACACACACACACCAAGACACATCATGAGCAAACTCTGAAAATTAAAGATGAGGAAAAAACTTTTGAAAACAGTGAGAATGAAATGACACTTTACCTATGGAAGAAAACCAGTTAGAATGACAGCAGATTTTTCATCAGAAATCATATAGGAGGGGAGGTGGGACTGCATTTTTATCTGCAAAATAAAAAGGAAAAGCCAAACAATCCCCAAATTCCTCCCAATTCTAAAGGTGTACTATTTTCAAAGATAACTCAAAGATTTCTCAACCAACAAATGAATATTACCACTTAATATTTCAGGGGAATTATTGTATATGTTCCTTCTGTGAGGCCACATGACAAAGTTTAGAGATGTAGTTTACGGTTTGAACTGTATTTTTCCATATGTTGAAGTCCCAGCTCCCAGTACTTCAGAATATAACCTGATTCGGAAATAGGTTACCTTGCAGATATAATTCGTTAAGATAATTTAACTCTGGACTAAGGTGAGACAGTGATCCAATGTGTCTGGTAAGCTTTTAAGAGGACAGTATTGTGTAGTCAGAGACCCACAGGGAGAATGCAAATAATGAGTGAGGCAGAGATTGAAATTATTTAGCTGCATAGCAAGGACCATCACAGACTGTCAGAAAACCACCAAAAGCTAGAAAAAGCCAAGGACCAATTCCATTATAGGTTTTGGGATCATGGCCCTACTGACACTGATTTTGGATTTCTAGCCCTTAGAACTCACAAAATTAAGACCTGGTTTTTGTAATTTTGTTATGACACCCTAGGAAACTGGAATACAGATTTTTATACAAGTCTGCTGTTATCAGTATATCTGACCACATTTTCTCATCATATAGACATTCAGTAATTTCATTCCTTATTTATAACACAGGTGCTAAAATCCGACTTGTAAGTTTGGTAAACTATGTATTTTTTTAGTCCTACCCTAAAGTTTTGAGTTAGGATTTCTGGGAGGTTTTTTTGGTTTTTTTTTTTTTTTTTTTTTTTTTTTTTTTTTTTTTTTTTAATTTTATTTTTAAAAAAAAATCACATGCTCCCCATCCTGAACCCTCCTCCTCCCAACCTCCCCATACCATCCCGCTGGGCCTTCCCAAGCGCACCAGCCCCAAGCATCCAGCATCGTGCACTGAACCTGGACTGGCATCTCGTTTCATACATGACATTTCACATGTTTCAATGACATTCTCCCAAATCTTCCCACCCTCTCCCACAGAGTCCATAAGACTGTTCTATACATCAGTGTCTCTTTGCTGTCTCGTACACAGGGTTATCGGTACCATCTTTCTAAATTCCATATACATGCGTTAGTATACTGTATTTATGTTTTTCCTTCTGGCTTACTTCACTCTGTATAATAGTCTCCAGTTTCATCCACCTCATTAGAACTGATTCAAATGTATTCTTTTTAATGGCTGAGTAATACTCCATTGTGTATATGTACCACTGCTTTCTTATCCATTCATCTGCTGATGGACATCTAGGTTGCTTCCATGTCCTGGCTATTATAAACAGTGCTCGATGAACATTGGGGTACACGTGTCTCTTTCCCTTCTGGTTTCCTCAGTGTGTATTGGGATTGCTGGATCATAAGGCAGTTCTATTTCCAGTTTTTAAGGAATCTCACACTGTTCTCCATAGTGGCTGTACTAATTTGCATTCCCACCAACAGTGTAAGAGGGTTCCCTTTTCTCCACACCCTCTCCAGCATTTATTATTTGTAGACTTTTGGATCAAGCCATTCTGACTGGTGTGAAATGGTACCTCATAGTGGTTTTGATTTTTCTCTGATAAAGAGTGATGTTGAACATCTTTTCAAGTGTTTGTTAGCCATCTGTATGTCTTCTTTGGAGAAATGTCTATTTAGATCTTTGGCCCATTTTTTTGATTGGATCATTTATTTTTCTGGAGTTGAGCTGTAGGAGTTGCTTGTATATTTTTGAGATTAGTTGTTTGTCGGTTGCTTCATTTGCTATTATTTTCTCCCATTCTGAAGGCTGTCTTTTCACCTTGCTAATAGTTTCCTTTGATGTGCAGAAGCTTTTAAGTTTAATTAGGTCCCATTTGTTTATTTTTGCTTTTATTTCCAATATTCTGGGAGGTGGGTCATAGAGGATCCTGCTGTGATGTATGTCAGAGAGTGTTTTGCCTATGTTCTCCTCTAGAGTTTTATAGTTTCTGGTCTTATGTTGAGATCTTTAATCCATTTTGAGTTTATTTTTGTATATGGTGTTAGAAAGTGTTCTAGTTTCATTCTTTTTACAAGTGGTTGACCAGATTTCCCAGCACCACTTGTTAAAGAGATTGTCTTTAATCCACTGTATATTCTTGCCTCCTTTGTCAAAGATAAGGTGTCCATATGTGGGATTTATCTCTGGGCTTTCTATTTTGTTCCATTGATTTATTTCTGTCTTTGTGCCAGTACCATACTGTCTTGATAACTGTGGCTTTGTAGTAGAGCCTGAAGTCAGGTAGGTTGATTCCTCCAGTTCCATTTTTCTTTGTCAAGATCGCTTTGGCTATTCGAGGTTTTTTGTATTTCCATACAAATTGTGAAATTATTTGTTCTAGCTCTGTGAAGAATACTGTTGGTAGCTTGATAGGGATTGCATTGAATCTATAAATTGCTTTGGGTAGTATACTCATTTTCACTATATTGATTCTTCCAATCCATGAACATGGTATATTTCTCCATCTATTAGTGTCCTCTTTGATTTCTAAATCTATGTTTTTAACCTGTTCCTAGAGTTACCATTATCTACTTTAGCCAGTCTAAACACCCTATAGATCGTTTCTAGGGTGCCACTTATTTAAACAAGAACAGTTTCATTGTTAATTTAAACAATGTTTTACATTGGTAATGTGGAATTCTTACTTTCAAATTATTGCTTTGAAATAGCACTCTCAAAAACTGTAACTGGTTTTGTGACTATTTTAATTATCTTCTCCTCTGAAAAGTAGTTTATATACATATTTTAATTAGGGTTTTGAAACAAAATTCAGAGGTTTGCATATCAAATGATATTATTAAAAAAGTGTTTCAAGTTCTCTGACAGGCTTTCAAGAGATCCACAGTAACTCAATTCTTTTAAAAGGCTATGAAATACTTTTTGTCATATGCATTTCTTGAATTTTAAGCTTTATTGATATTTTCTCAGAAATACTGTTACTGTCATAATTATATTCCTGAAGGTTTTTAATATGCTTCACATACTTCTTCATCTTCTCTCTTTTATTCTGCAACTTATTTAATATGCTTCCCTGATAGCTCAGTTGGTAAAGAATCCACCTGCAATGCAGGAGACCACGGTTCAATTCTTGTGTTGGGAAGATCCCCTGGAGAAGGGATAGACTACCCATTCCATTATTCTTGGGCTTCCCTTATGACTCAGCTGATAAAGAATCTGTCTGCAAGGCAGAAGACCTGGGTTTGACCCCCAGGTTGGGAAGATCCCCTGGAGAAGGGAACAGTTGCCCATTCCAGTATTCTGGCCTAGAGAATTCCAGGGACTGTATAGTCCATGGGGTTGCAAAGAGCTGGACACGACTAAGTGACTTTCACTTTCATTTTCACTTTTATCAGCTCGGTATTAATTCCACCTGGAGTGAAGGGGGAACAGACCACAGTGCATGTTACAGATTATTCAATATATTTTAAAATTTGTATTATTGTTGAATTGTGAGAAGCATACATACATATATATACTTATAATTACATGTATATATATTTGTATAAATACATGTATTTATAGATAGAGATATATATATTTTGAATCTATACTGGAGCTGGAGAAAATAAAACTAAGTGTGACAATTTTGGAAAATGGGTATATTGAACTGGAAATTCATTCCCTCAAGCATGTTATCATTTATAAAAAATTGTAATTTTCAAAGTAATTTTCTGTTTGGTAAACCTGGAATAAGCACAAGCTGGAATCAAGATTGCTGGGAGAAATATCAATAACCTCAGATATGCAGATGACACCACCCTTATGGCAGAAAGTGAAGAGGAACTAAAGGGCCTCTTGATGAAAGTGAAAGAGGAGAGTGAAAAAGTTGGCTTAAAGCTCAACATTCAGAAAACGAAGATCATGGCATCTGGTCCCATCACTTCATGGGAAATAGATGGGGAAACAGTGGAAACAGTGTCAGACTTTATTTTGGGGCTCCAAAATCACTACAGATGGTGACTGCAGCCATGAAATTAAAAGACGCTTACTCCTTGGAAGCAAAGTTATGACCAACCTAGATAGCATATTCAAAAGCAGAGACATTACTTTGCCAACAAATGTCCGTCTAGTCAAGGCTATAGTTTTTCCAGTGGTCATGTATGGATGTGAGAGTTGGACTGTGAAGAAAGCTGAACACTGAAGAATTGATGCTTTTGAACTGTGGTGTTGGAGAAGACTCTTGAGAGTCCCTTGGACTGCAAGGAGATCCAACCAGTCCATTCTAAAGGAGATCAGTCCTGGGTGTTCTTTGAAAGGAATGATGCTAAAGCTGAAACTCCAGTACTTTTGCCACCTCATGCGAAGAGTTGACT
This sequence comes from Bos mutus, assembly GCF_027580195.1. Lineage (NCBI taxonomy): Eukaryota > Metazoa > Chordata > Mammalia > Artiodactyla > Bovidae > Bos > Bos mutus. Next base: position 40,573,054 of record NC_091628.1, on the reverse strand, counting down.
GACTCATTGGAAAAGATTCTGATGCTGGGAGGGATTGGGGGCAAGAGGAGAAGGGGACGACAGAGGATGATATGGCTGGATGGCATCACTGACTCGATGGACATGAGTCTCAGTGAACTCCGGGAGTTGGTGATGGACAGGGAGGCCTGGCATGCTGCAATTCATGGGGTCGCAAAGAGCTGGACATGACTGAGCAACTGATCTGATCTGATCTAATGTCCATTGAGTCATGACACCATCCTGGTTGGTCATACTGGTTAATAAGTATCAATTATAGGAGGAACATACACAAAGTGTGGATACCATGATATAAACATTATCAGAGCTTATTTTGGAGAATGCTACATTATAATCTCTAAAAGAAAAATAATAAATATTAAATTGGAGAAAAACAGGTATATACTCCAAAAGACTTTCAAAAGCTAAAAGCTAATTCTTAAAATATTAAATGTTGGTGTCAAATATTAAGAATTCAATAGAAATTAAAATATTAACTCCAGAAACCAGAATTTTTAAAATTTCAAGATTTCAGAACTAAAAGACAAAGAATTGGAGATCTAAACGTAAGACCAGAAACTATAAAACCCCTAGAGGAGAACATAGGCAAAACACTCTCTGACATACATCACAGCAGGATCCTCTATGGCCCACCTCCCAGAATATTGGAAATAAAAGCAAAAATAAACAAATGGGACCTAATTAAACTTAAAAGCTTCTGCACATCAAAGGAAACTATCAGCAAGGTGAAAAGGCAGCCTTCAGAATGGGAGAAAATAATAGCAAATGAAGCAACGGACAAACAACTAATCTCAAAAATATACAAGCAACTCCTACAGCTCAACTCCAGAAAAATAAATGACCCAATCAAAAAATGGGCCAAAGAACTAAATAGACATTTCTCCAAAGAAGACATACAGATGGCTAACAAACACATGAAAAGATGCTCAACATCACTCATTATCAGAGAAATGCAAATCAAAACCACTATGAGGTACCATTTCACGCCAGTCAGAATGGCTGCAATCCATAAGTCTACAAGCAATAAATGCTGGAGAGGGTTTGGAGAAAAGGGAACTCTCTTACACTGTTGGTGGGAATGCAAACTAGTACAGCCACTATGGAGAACAGTGTGGAGATTCCTTAAAAAACTGGAAATAGAACTGCTTTATGATCCAGCAATCCCACTGCTGGGCATACACACTGAGGAAACCAGAAGGGAAAGAGACATGTGTACCCCAATGTTCATCGCAGCACTGTTTATAATAGCCAGGACATGGAAGCAACCTAGATGCCCATCAGCAGATGAATGGATAAGAAAGCTGTGGTACATATACACAATGGAGTATTACTCAGCCATTAAAATGAATACATTTGAATCAGTTCTAATGAGGTGGATGAAACTGTAGCCTATTATACAGAGTGAAGTAAGCCAGAAAGAAAAACACCAATACAGTATACTAACGCATATATATGGAATTTAGAAAGATGGTAACAATAACCCTGTGTACGAGACTTCAAAAGAGACACCGATGTATAGATCAGTCTTATGGACTCTGTGGGAGAGGGAGAGGGTGGGGAGATTTGGGAGAATAGCATTGAAACATGTATATTATCATGTATGAAACGAGTCGCCAGTCCAGGTTCGATACACGGTACTGGATGCTTGGGCCTCGTACACTGGGACGACCCAGAGGGAGGGTAGGGGAGGGAGGAGGGCGGAGGGTTCAGGATGGGGAACGCGAGTATACCTGTGGCGGATTCATTTCGATATTTGGCAAAACTAATACAATACTGTAAAGTTTAAAAATAAAATAAAATTAAAAAAAAAAGAATTGGAAAATTTTATGGAAAATAGAATACAGTGATAAATTTTCTAGAAAGCTGCCTGCCAAGAATTCCTCCCATGTCTGTAATGCATGCAACCCCTATGGTCGTGCAATGGACTCTATTTCTTCTCCCTTTAAATCTGAGCTAACTGGGATTTGCTGTGATCAATAAAATTTAGAAACAGGAAGATCAGGATAGGAAGGGGGGAGGTAATTTTCCAACTGGTCACTAGTTCTCAAAAGATAGCACTCAGTTGCTTGTCTATACAAGACATTTTGAAGAGGGTATAAAACTACAGGTATATGAAAATACCACACAGTATGGAATATTGAAAAAAGGAAGAGAAGGTACTTATCTGCTAACTCCTCCCCATTTCCTGCTTCTAAGAGATTTAAGTTCACTTTAGGAAGTATCTGCTTTCCTATAGCCCTAGGTTTTGCTGTTTTTTCTAGACAGTTACTGGGAAAGTCGGATTCATCACTACCACCACCACTCCTCAGCAGAGAGTCGCTTTGTATGAGACTGGAAACAGTGAGATGTGAGAACATCTATGGCTTCACCAAGGCAAGACTTGATTGTGGAAGGTAGTCTTCTCTCTAGACAGTAGGTGCTGCTAAGTTGCTTCAGTCATGTCCGACTCTGTGTGACCCCAGAGATGGCAGCCCACCAGGCTCCCCCATCCCTGGGATTCCTCAGGCAAGAACACTGGAGTGGGTTGCCATTTCCTTCTCCAATGTATGAAACTGAAAAGTGAAAGCAAAGTCACTCAGTCGCTCAGTCGTGTCCAACTCCTAGCGACCCCATGACTGCAGCCTACCAGGCTCCTCCGTCCATGGGATTTTCCAGGCAAGAGTACTGGAGTAGGGTGCCATTGCCTTCTCCAAGTCAGTAGGTGCAGTAGGGGGCCAAATTTTCACTTCAAGAACATCTGAGACAGGTGGTGCTGTTAGGAAATTAAGGAATGACAAGGGTAGCTAATGATGTCCACGTGTAAGCATCTCAATTCAGAAAACCACTGGGACTGAATAAACCTGTTAGGGGGAGCACACAGGTTAGATTTCATTCAGTCTATCCTTCACACAACTCAGATCTGCTCACCTTTTGCAACAATTGTATGAATATCAGATTGCCACCTTTCTTCATGGAGGTAAAATCCAATCATTACGTAGCCAATTGCAAAATCCTAAAAATATTGCTGATGGCTAGAAAAACCATGCTACAATCCCTAATGCTGCAAGCTTCCCCTAAACTATAATTGATATTTCTCTTCCAACCAGTTCTAGATTCACCACACACACACACCCTCCACTTTAACCAAGATTTCACCTTGCTTAGTAAAGTAGTGAAGTGGTCAAAATCTTCATATCTGAAGGTTCTGAGTGTGGCTGTCTTGCTCATGTTAGCAGATTTTTCTGCATAAACACACCAAGTAATGTCATATTAAAACTCACTCATCCCATATATATTCCTTTCAGCACCATTGTGTGGAGATATCCCTCAGCTTCTCTTAGTCATTATATTTAACTAAACAATCCAGTAATTCTTTCTTTGACTGTTAATCCCCTTGAAAGAGGAGCCCAATATGGTCTAATGATATTTTTGACTTCTACTTATTTCAGTGAAACTCATAGTTTCCTCTGGTAGAAATTATACTCATAGTAAACAGAACATCTATTTCAGTGGCTATTGGTTGGGAAGAAATATTATAAAAGTTCTACAATTTGGTCACTGGGAGTTATAATGAAGGGATCAATCCTATTTCTTCCTTCTTATTATCTGACCCTTTGAGAATGCAGCTTATAAATCAGCCACTAGATCAGCTAAGAACCCACCTCCAATTGGACGATGCATTTGAACTCATTGTATTTTCAAAAATGGCCATGATATCTTATTCAATATATTCTTCTGCAATGTCAGTCTCACAGTAGGAAGTGGAGTTAAATCCCACTTCACTTCCATAAATCTGAACCAGCCTTACTGAATACTTTGAACAAAAATAGTGCCAATGGTGATATTGTAGGCTGGAACATAAAAAATTGCAGCTTTTGTGTATGTCTTTTACAACACCTCATATTGGAAAGCTTCTTCCCAAACATAGCTATCACATCCAAGCTGTATGAAGAGGCCATGTATACAGACTTCACTTATCAGCCCCAATTGAGCCCCTGATACTATGTGAATGAGCTATCAGCCCCCAAAGACTTCTGCAGGTCCAGCTACAGCCTCAGCCCCAACCTCCAATGAAGACATTGCAGATTAACTTCTTCAAACAACAGAAGAGTGAGAGATAATAACTTGTTTAAGCCATTTAGTGTAAGAATGAGTAGTTTTATAGCAATAGATGACCAAAGAGTGCCTCCAACACTTCAAGGTGTTGACTGCAAGCTGACACTGTGGCAGTGACTTCAATAAGCAATTCCATCATTCTATGGGGACAATCATTTTTAATAATAAAAAAGGTTGTAAAATCAGAAAATCCCATCATCATACACCTATTATCATATGTCATTTCTATTATATGCTTCCCTTAGTTAAAAGCAATGCTTTGTGGGGCACAATATTAATATATGAGGCATTTTAAAATCATGATTATCAAATGGTGGAGCTGGTAGGAATGGGGAAGGCAGATCCATATCTGAAATGTGTGTCATTTTAACTGAAAGTAATCTCTGTTCCCTCCAAAGTGCCTGTTACAATCTATGTGCCACTAAATGATTGTTCTGCATAATGGTACTATATTAAAGAGCTAGAACTGTGATTGGACATTCTTTAGTAGGTAATTCAGCCTTTGCAATAGGCCACCCACAATTTTTGACAAATACATAGCTTCCAGCCATGCCACCATAGCTATTCTCTTCATAAACCCATTTTACAGGTAATGAGATGACCAAGAAAATAGACTTGCTCATATGCACAGTATAGATCATCTCTCACCTAATTTTTGAAAGTATACTCTTTGGTAAAAGAGCGTTACTGGTTGCATTCATGTGAGACAAATCCTCATCCTGTGTCTTTTAAGTCAATCCATGTAACTTTTCTCCAGACATCCTTATCTCCAGGCTTCCATCCTTATTTCTTCCCAGTCATTATTCATTCCTCATATCCATGTATTAGATGATATCTCCTTCTGTAAAAGGAGATGTATGACTGAGTATTTTGTTCACATATTTGGCCCCTCAAATGATTTAATTTGACTAATATCTTTCAGGACCATGTATGAATGTGGGTATAACATGGTAGTAGCCCCTTTCCTGAAAATGTCAACACATTTTGGTGGTCCATCTGTGAGCCAGGCTTAAGTCTTTACTTTCCTCATCAATTGGTTAAAATTTACTCTCCATAAGGACAAGTTGTGAGCTGAAGAATAAACATCAGATAAACAGAAATAAGTGACAAGGGAGTCTGGGCCATCTGTTCATTTAATTTACTTGCACTTTCTGAATCTGCATCAGCCTACTCTTAAATGTGTCACTTCCATTAAATATTCAATTGCTATAGCACCTGCTTAACCTTAGGACTAGCTGAATTCAAAATAACTTAGCTCGTGGCATAAAGTTCTGGTTTCATAATTTCATGGTGTGTCTTGGTCAGGTGCTCAGACAAAAGCAGTTGTTTAAATGAAAACAGTTGCTAGCACATGCATGCAAAGCTATGCTTTTCAAATGGAGGGTAATTCTCTGCTGAGGTGGACTTGGCTTTACTCCAGGAACCAATGTGATTGTCCCATATCCAGAGACTTCACACAGCATCTTTTTCAAACACTGTTTCCTCTAGTATAAACTAATCAATGGATGAAATGACTACAACAGCAGGGCAACCTGCACTAAAGACTAGATCTTCTTTGAACCTCATTCAGTACTGAGAGTATTCAAAAATCTCCTGATCAATGGATAGGAGTTATATCCTCAAGTGATGTGTATGTTGCATCCATAATGCAAAAAGACTTATCAAGCACAACAGCTCTTCCTTAGTGGTTTATAGTTCTATAAACAACAGCTTACCTTTAATTTAATGCAAGATATCCTAGATCTTTAAATCCCTAAAAATTTCACTAGTCTAGTAGACCTCTGATTTATATGGATTTATTACCACTCTCTGACACTATTTCACTACCATGACTCTCACTTTGATGAGAGACACCTGTTGAGGCTAACAACAACATCAAAACCCTTTTGCAGTTCTACCAATTCTATAATCATATCTTTGGTCTGATTTTCAACAGAATCTGCCTGGTGACCACAAAAGATAAAAGTCTTTTTAAAATCTATTCTAAGTATATTTTGCTTTTACAGCCTACCTTCAGTTGGCAATGAGCTTTTTATAAGCTATCCAAAGCCATAAAAAAATGTCATACCACATTATTAAATGTTTCATTATCATTACCCTTGTATTGATGAACTGAATTTGCCTTACCCTGACACCTCAAGTGAAACATGACTATGATGTCATTGACTGTATTACTCCACTGATCATAAGTCCTAATTCATTCAGAATCATAAAGATCGGAGAAAAAATAAATGAAATAGGGAACTAAAAATTAGAAAAGATCAATGAAACTAAATGCTGGTCCTTTGGAAAGAAAAACAAAATTGATAAACCTTTTTTAGCCAGACTCATCAAGAAAAAAAAAAGGGAGAGGGCCTAAATCAATAAAATTAGAAATTAAAAGGGAGAAATTGTAATCAACACCACAGAATACAAAAGACTATAAGAGACTACTATAAGCAACTATACTCCTATAAAATGGACAAACAGGAGAAATGGACAAATTCTTAGAAGAATACAATCTTACAAAGCTGAACTAGGGAGAAATAGAAAATATGAATAGTCTAATTACAAGTACTGATATTGAATCTGTGATTAAAAAACCTCCCAACAAACAAAAGTCCAGGACCAGATGATTTACAGGTGAATTCTTCCAAACATTTAAAGGAGTTAATGCATATCTTTCTGAAACCATTCTAAAAAATTGCAGAGGCAGAAACACTTCCAAACTCATTCTATGAGGTCACCATCATCTGATGCCAAACAGGATGATGCCAAACATCATCCAAAGCCAAACAAAGAAACTGCAAAAAAGAGAAACTACTGGCTGATATCACTAATGAACATAGACACAACAATCCTTAACAAAATACTAGCAAATTGAAACCAATAATTCACTAAAAGTGGCAAACCCACTTTAAAATCTGCCCTGCAAATTGACTTTCCAAGGCCAGTATTGGTCAATTGTTTCAGCCCAAATTCCCTTGAAATTATAACTTTAGCTAAGGCTTGTACTCTAATGCTTTGTTAGTGGGTGAAATTCTAGGTAGTAAGAGGTAGGTAGAGATGAACATGCAATAAGAATGGAAAGAAACCAAATATAAGTTTTCTATTAAAGCAGTCCCACCTTCACAATATGTGGGCTTGGACTTTAGAGTTACTGCAACTTCCACTGAAGGACAGATAATGGAGACTGCCTAGTCCTTAACCCAAGAGAAATATGAGAGCCAGCAGTGTTTAGAGATTTAGTGATTAGGCAGAGGAGGTTGCTCTGGTCATGTCCTTTTTTGGTCAAACAACAGAGAAGGAAAGTAAGAATTAGCGAATCTAAGTAAGTGCATTCTTTGGGCCCAATAGCATAAATTATAACATCTAAATATAGATTATGTACATTACTCTTGGAATTATATTTTTGCTTTTATTAGTAAATTACTCAACTCATATGCAAATTGATCATTGCAATCAGAATCATTTTCTACATGTATTCTGTATCCTAGAAACATACATTTTTTAAAAAACCTTATAACTGTGATACAAGTATCATTATCTTCAGTTTAGAAACACTATAACTGAAGCTAAAAGAGATGAAATAACATTCCATTATCAGGTAATTGGTGTTTGTGATTCTAGCCTAGGTCTGTCTGAGTTTAGTCCCCTGCTTATTCTACTTTACCATGCAACTTAATAAAAACAAATCACTGCTTGTTCATTACTTTGTAGTATAAAAAATTCATGAAAATAATTTTACCTTATTTAAAACTTATAGAATGTATGGCTTAATTATTACTGTTGTTTTATTTACTTGAAAGCTGACGTTCAGAATGGGCTAAACAGTGTACCCAACTTCACATTCCAAGAAATCATGAGGTGAAGGACATACTAGCACTGATCTGAAAATTCAGTAATCTGCCATAAGAATACCAGGAATACAGAAACATTTTACAATTTGGCTCAGCTTTATGTATCACATTTGTCACTTCTCATTCCCTACTTTTGCCTGTCAATTTTGTTCTTTTTTCCTATGACAAAGGAAGATGAAACTTTGTGAAGAGCTGCCATAATATAGGCTTTATTCATAAAGCATTCCTACCGATGGAGAAGCACAGAAAAATACAGTAACCCCTATTGCCTAAGAGGAGGAAATATCTGTAAGTCCTTTTTAAAATTACTAAATCATTTTTTCTTTGTGCATTAAGAAAGTCCAAGATGTAACAAGATGGTCTGTGATAATAGTACAGATGCCTGAGGGTTTGTTGTGAGGTGCTTAAGTATGAAGATGTGCTACAGAGGCAGAGAGAACTAGAATCTAAACTGGTACTAAAGCTATTCAGTAACTATGAGACCCAGGTGAAGTTGACAAGTTCTTCCTATCTCAATTGTCTAGTAAGTAAAATGAGATTTCTTCTAGGCATTAAAATGGACATGTTTAACTTGTGTCAGTGAAAAGTAACATTTGCAATGTGTTTTTCAGGTGCCTAGTTCAGCTTCCGCAACGTGTGGCAGTTCTATGGTTTAATTGTAATAGTTTCACTGCCTGTTTTATTGTTTATATATTCCAGAAAATGGAGGGTGCTTATTCATTTCACCATCATCCCTCATGTAGTCCCACACAGTTGGGCACTAATAAGGTTAACTCTCAGCTGCTAACTAATTAATGTGAAATTGCTAAATACCCACATGAATTAAATCCTTATTTTCATCATGAATAACTTACTAAAAATGAAGGGCTGTTTAAGATTGTGTAAAACACTGATTAATTATCTATCAAAAATAAGAGTCCAGGGATACTTAAACTCTTTGCATTTTAATAGCAGAGAGTGTTCAACTCAAATCACTAAACTAAGTCATTTAACAATTGAGGATGCAAAAAATGAGCTCACAGCTATGAGAAGGGGATAATATGACACAAGAGAATGACCCTATTCCCCATTTTTGTGGCAGCATGTGAAGTGTGTTGCTGTGAAGTGAACAAACAAAATCACATATGGGGAGAGGCAACAGCTGTCTCCATAAAGTCTTTGGCTTCCTGCTGCCCTTCATCCTAGAGGCAGACGCGGTGTGGTTGATGGCTGCCCACCATGCTATACTTTATTGCTTCATTGACTGTGTTGCAAATGCTGACAACAGTTTACCAGCAGCAAAGAAATTATTTGATTTACCTCAAGTTCTTTTGCTACCACTCCAGAGTCTTGTGTGTCCTTGGTTAAATGGTGCCCTTGCAAAACTGCAAGGCAAAATAATAGTTTCCCCCTTAACGCAATAGATATAGTGCTGTGATGTGAAATTACTGGAAAAAAAAAAGTGTGATTTGGGGAAATTACAGTTCCTTGTTTAGTATGTATTGTGCATGCCCTACAGCCTTCCCTAACCAGTAGCTCCCAATTTCATTTAAATTGTAATGATTTCCTTTAAGGACAATTAAGTTGCCTAAGAGCAGTGCATGCATACTAATGCAGCAAAGGCAAGGTTCAGTGTAGAAGAGAGTAATAACTGTTTATTAATATGATAATTAAGTGTTAATGCTTAGCAACCTAATGATATCTGTTAAATAACTTACATTTTGGAGCCAAATCCTGGCAAATGGAATTCTATTAAAAATAACAAAATGCACTGAATATAAAAATAAATGATGCTAATCTGCCATTAAATCACATATATTTTCTGATTTGCATCTCATATGAGAGAAATCTCCTATTCTCTCTTTCCTACCAAATATGCGAAACCAGTATAATTAGCCATGCCTATTTCAGAGTTTTTAATGCTTGTGGAGATTTATAAATACTCAAAGGGAAAGCAAAATAATAAAAAGTAGAGATGAAGGTGAATATCATTTTAGAATATCCATTTTAAAACTATTCATTTGAAAGTGCATTTTCTAAATTTTCAAAAAAATTCTCAACTTGGAAAATATATCAAAATTGTAGCTTTCAAAACTTTAATACTTTCTATGAGTCCTCATTCTCTGGCCTTATATTTTCACAGTCTATACTATATAGAGAGTAAATATTTCCAACTTTCCCAGTATCATCTGGATTTTTCAATTTTTAAAACTCATTTTAAATTTCTAAAATGCATATTCTTAATCTTTAATTATTACTACATCTGTTGTGACATATACATTTAAGAGCATGACTAGACATTCTTAATTAGGTTCTGTACAATGTTAAATATTAAGAGACAAATAGAAATTGTTACTGTTCTTTCAGAATGAATAAGAGGGGAAATGTGTTCTGTAAGTGTGAGGTCATACTTCTACAAAGGCAATAAACAAAGTGTTCATGTGTTGCTTCCTTTTGGAAGTGGCCAAGTTGCTTCCTGATGCAAAGAGCCAACTAAGCAGAAAAGATTTTGATCTCAGCCAACTCAGCTGAGAAAGACTGAGGGCAGGAGAAGAAGGAAGCAACAGAGGATGAAATGGTTGGATGGCATCATTGACATAATGGACGTGAGTTTGAGCAAACTCTGGGAGATAGTGAAGGACAGGGAAGCTTGGCCTGCTGCAGTCCCTGGGGTGACAAAGGGTCAGACACAACTGAGTGGCTGAAGAACAATAAAACTGCTTCCTATGTTGAAATGAAACACCACAATATCTTCTTATTCAATGAGTGATTTTTGGTTTCTGATCTGCACTCTGAACTCAACAATCAAAGGAGGAAAATATCTCATCTAAGGGTCCATTTCTGAAATCCTGTTTTTTCTTTTTCTTACTTTCTCTTAGACATCCCACTTTTCACTGTTTTGCTATCTATATGGTTAAATATGCACAAACTCACTGACTAGAGTTCTCTGAAAGAAAACAAAATGTCTCATGAAATTCATTTTAGAGAGAGACATGTATGAATGTTGATAGTAGTAAAGGAAAAGTCACCTACTTAGTGGAGCAAATAAAAATGAGGACTAGAAACCCTCTTTGGATTTAATTGCAAAAAACTCCTTAATGGCAATATAAAAGGGTAATATTTGAGTATCTGGAGCTATGTCACACTGCAATGGGTTGAAGTGTCAATTGGAGTAAATTAAATCACAAGGAAATTAAAAATTTGAAAATTAATAAGTAATTTCCACAAAACATGACTAATAAGGGAGAAAGAGATGTAGGGTATTAACTAGTGAGAGACATTATAATTGAGAACTATTTTTTAAATAGAGTGTATATTTGTTTGAATGTGTTTAGATGTGAAAGAAGTATTCAGGATAAATTAGTTGAAGATTAGCAGGAAAGGAGAAAGGAACGATGAAGGTCCCTGAAGATTCAAGTAGGAGAAGATGAAACTCAAAGCATAAATGGAGATACTGGCTTAGAAGGCTACAGAAGCACCTCTGTCTCTAAACCTGATAGAAAGGGAGTGAGATGGTTGTGTTTGTATTGTGAAGGCAAGAATCTCTTACTTAACAATCTCAAATTCTCTAAAATAATATAGGAAGCATTAATATCTAACCTTTTCTTTCAGTTCAGTTCAGTCGCTCAGTCGTGTCCGACTCTTTGCGATCCCATGAACCACCACACGCCAGGCCTCTCTGTCCATTATCAACTCCCAGAGTCCACCCAAACCCATGTCCATTAAGTCAGTGATGCCATCCAACCATCTCATCCTCTGTCGTCCACTTCTCCTGCCCTCAATCGTTTCCAGTATCAGGGTCTTTTCAAATCAGCTCTTCACATCAGGTGGCCAAAGTATTGGAGTTTCAGCTTCAACATCAGTCCTTCCAATGAAAACCCAGGACTGATCTCCTTTAGGATGGACTGTTTGGATCTCCTTGCAGTCCAAGGGACTCTCAAGAGTCTTCTCCAATACCACAGTTCAAAAGCATCAATTCTTCTGCGCTCAGCTTTCTTTATATTTTAACTCTCACATCCACCTTTTCTTTACTACAAGTAATTTTATATTTGGTGTATTTTTCTCTAAAACACCAAGCATTATAGTTTTCAAAGTACAGATTTTCACAGCACACCTGTCATCATTCTTCTTTACTCTGCGGACCTCTCAACTTCAAAGGTTGCGGCTGGTCTAGTTAACCTTTCCCATTTCCAACTTCTGGCTCAAGATATTGTCTCCTTTCTTTTTCTGGACCTCTAGAGTAGTCAGGAATTCTTTCCTATTTGGCCCCAGGTTTATCCCTTTGGCTTGTGGTCAAAATTGTACTGACATACTGTCTACCTCCTTGCAAACTTGGCTGATATCCATTATACTAACTGGAGAAGGTTTTGTCTCTTGGCAAACTCTTCTATTCAAACAGAATCATAGTCCTCCTCCCTCCATTAGAGTGTGGAGGTATACACCATTTTTCTGCTTTCTCTACCTGACTTTGGCTATTAGTGTCCCACCTTTGATAAGGTATAATTAAAAAAAAATACAGATAGAAAAAGAAGATTGCTTTTATATATGCTACTTATGTTGAGGAATTTGGACTTTCATTAATATTCCAAAAACCCAAATGTCTTTTGTTATCTAATATATGTCTCCTGAGCAAAAAGTAGGAGAATAGGATCCAGAGCTCTAGAAATAGGGATAGCTTGACTAATTTGGAGTTTAAATGGCTTCTTATTTAATTTTATGATTGAGTAGAATAGAATTTATATAGAAGGGCTAACCATGTAAAAGTAGTGAAAATAATAAGCTTCAATAAAAATGTTTCGAAGGAAACTTATGGAGGCGGCTGAACTCTAATCAAGACAAGTTAGTACAGGAAGAAGTCTAAATGGAGATAAAGGCCTTCATAAAAGTTGTCCCTGTCAACCTAAAGAGCAAACATGTGTCAATTGTTTGGGGTTAGCTAAATTGACATCTAACAAGTGAGTTTACTAAGAGATTCTAAGTGTGCATACAAAATGTACCCCTCAATGCCAGATGTTTATACTTACTATATATTTGCTTAATCAGATCCTTAAAACAATTTGCATCTGAGTACTTATAAGAAATCATGCACACTGCCTAGACCAATGAAATAAATTATATGGAACTAAAGCTACAAAGGAAATTATACGACACAAAGCCAGATAGCTTCATGCTAGTGGAGGGGTTATGAATGCTCTATTTTTACAAGAAAATGCAGACAATAAACTATTGATTTTAAGATGTTGAAATGAGCCTGAATGTTTTACATTTATTTCCTTTGTGTATAATAGATATTATCAAACAAATATAATAAATTCTAAAAGAGAACTGCTATAAACAGAAAAAAAACTTGGATCATTTTTTTAAATAGAGGAACAAAATGGTTGAATTAAGGAAAAAGGCAATTATTTCAAAAAGCACTTGATTAAACATAGGAAAAGAGGATAAACAGAAACAAGTGGACTTGTTTTCCCCCAGAAAAAATAATCACCAGTTTTCACTATGAAGGAGTTAATATTTCCTGCAAGCATATATTTATGTGTGTGCAGTTGTGTGTATTTGTGTGGGGGGGGAGTGATTGAAGAGGTCTGAAAACTTCAGCAGGATCAAAACTGATTGTGACTTACATTCTTAAGAGTCACTTGATAAATCAAGTAGATAGTCCAAGATGGAGAATTCAGTACAAAAAGGTAGGAAAGATCTCCAATTCAGGATTGAATTGTGACTACACTAAAAAGTACAAAAGAAGAAAAATCTCCAGGAGAAAAGTGAAATCTCCATTCTAACTAGTCTCCATTTTACCTCCTTTGCTATGTCCTACTCATAACTGCATTTAAACTGAAAGGCATTCTCAGTGAAACACATTCTCAGTGTATTTTCTACACTGGCAGAAAATAAAAGAATGTAGATATTTTTTGAGTAATGACAAAGATTTGACCTAAGACAAGGCATTTCATTAGCACCCTCCCTTTAGAGCAGCCAGATACTGCTCTGATCTCCAGGACAAGTGCAGAAGTGAGCTTGGTCCACCAGCTTCGATCATAAGTGAATGTTTCTGCCTCACCCTAAGATTCATTTGGAGGGGAATTTTCCAAGCAGGGGAAGAGAACACAAGTGATGATCAGTCGAATTTGCTATGTGGCGCCTGTCCTCAGTACCAGAAAAAGAAAAAACAAAGAAGAAGAAAAGCAGACTTACTATAGTGTCACAGTCCAAACCTACAAATGTCACATTCTTTGAAAATGTGAAATTAACATCAGAAAGCTAAATAAAACAAAACAAAACCACTAAGAAATTTAACAGAAATGTGTGACCTAAAACAAATAGATTGTCAGTCATTTCTCCAGCAAAGATGGGTTTATCAAAAATCAGCAGAGATTTGTAGTTCAGGGTCTGCAACCATGAGAAATCATGTGCAAGTCCCCATATGGTGGAGGAAGAACGCTTTAAACAAGGGAAAAAAGAAGTAGAGAAGGTTATAGTAAACAGAGTCCATGTTTTATATTGGCAAAGTCCTTACCAAGAAAAAAAGAGGAGTCTTTCTACTGCTCTTTTGACTTGGCTATCTATCATCACAGGTCCTGAGAGTTTCCCCATCTGGCTACGTTACTCAATTTAATTGAAATTTTTATTTTACTTTTTAATTTCTCCCTTTTTATCAACATCTTTCTCTGAAAGAATCACTTGAAAGTGTCCCATTTCCCCTTTTTTGTTCTTCAGTGCCAGGAAGGACATTTCCTGGGAGTTGTGTCTAACATCAGCAGGAAAGTGCACAGATTGGAAACTTATTGAAAATACATTCGAGTAACAAGGAGTAGGAGAAAGAATTCCCAGATGCCTTTTATCTAAAAGTCATATATTATCATGATCATAGGCATTGGAGATCATTTGAAGTGTTATGCAATCATCAAAGGTTTGGCTACAAACTTGTAATGGGCCTGTGCCAAATAACTTTGGAAAGCTATCTTATCAGATGTTATCTTGCTTCAGTTTCAGGAAGCAGATAACAGGTTACCAGAGTATTGCAGGTCCAGCAAGAGTTTGGTGCTTTATTTAGGTGTATCACATGAATTCAAGAGCCTATTCCTCAGAGTAGCAGTATAAGGGTTGGTTAGCAGTACCTAATAGGAACCTTTTCAGGGAGGTTGAAAGTTCCTCTGGAAATGCCTTTCCAATGCACAAAATCTCCAGATGATAGAGTGTGATGTTTAGTGTCTTTGTCCTCTAAAGGTACACTGTGAAAAGACTGCTCTACCAAACCATGGTTATTTTTTAATAAAAGCAATTAGGCCTATGTAATATTGAAATGTCTCTTTTAGTCAATTGTGGATCAAAAAAAGCAGGAGCCAAGTGCATAGGGTAAGAGATTATGAATTTAAAAAAAGGAGTAGATCTGTGATTTAGAAGAACAAAAGACAATGCTTTTAGCCAAGCTGTTTGGCGAGCCTCTACAAATTTGATCAACTGAGTCTTAACAATACCATTAGTACATTCAACTAAGCCAGAGAATAGAGGACAGTAAGCAAAGTGTTATAAAATCAGCCATACAGCACAGACTTGTTGAAGCATCAGGCCAGTAAACTGGGTTCCTCAATCACTATGGTGCTTGAGAGAAGTTTCCCATGTATGAATAATCTATTCCTAAAGGACTTTAACCACAGATGAGCAGTAGTCTGTCTACAATGAAAGGATTCAGTCCAATGTGCAAACATACAGAGTGTGCCTAAGACATATTCATATCCATTAGACAGAGAAAGTTTTGTGAAATCCATTTGCCAGAACTCAAATGATCCATTAGTCAGTTTTAAATGTCCAGGAGCAATATAAACAAGCTTTTCTGGGTTATACTTTAGACAAATGGGATGAGTGACATAGGAACTACTAACTCATTAATGCTTCCTCGCCACTATTGATTCATGAATGCTTTCATTTTGTCAGTAGACCAATGGTATGATGCTTGTATAGTGGTTAAGAGTAGATATTTTAGTCTTCAGTAGGATTGGTCTATTATTTGGTCCAAACCTGAGCTTTCCCTGTATATCGAAACAACGGTTGTTAAATTTCCAAACTCTTTTTTTTAATTATTGGGCTTCTCTAGCCAATTTTTCTAAGATATTATTTGGGGAAATATCCTTTTGAACTATGACAGACATCTGGTGGAGGGGGTGATTAGTTCTTTTAAGGGCATTATTCTTTGTGGAAATGTTAGCAAACTGATATCCCTTAGTTTCCAGTGAGTCAAATTTAAAATACTGAAGAATCTTAATAATGGTTAAAGGAACAAGTAAAAGTATTACATCCAATTATTTCTGAACATAGGGGTCTTTTTAATATTATTTCCACTGGAAGTAAGGAAGACATGTTGCTTCCACAACATTCCCAAATCATGAACTACTCTGTAAACATATCTACTATCAGCATAAATATTGGCAACTCTGTCCTTGGCTGAAGCACAAGTCTGTGTAAGAAGGTATAATTCAGCCTTTTGGGCTGAATTAGCCATTGGTAAATATGCCACCTCCACAACATCAAAAAGAGTTGTAATAACACCCCAACATAAGGTTTGCCATTGTCACCTTTTAAATAAGATCAATCAGTTGAACCATGAGAAGTCACGTACATAGAGATAATGATCTATGTATCTCTGTACTCTCTGTAATGATCGCTAGGAGTCAGAATGTTGCTTGTCAGTGTCAAGTGGTCTTGAACAACCTCATTGATGATGGAGGGAACAAGAGTAGCAGGGTTAAGGTTGTTACAATGTAAAAGAGTTATGTGAGGAGCACTTAACAAAAAGACTTCAAAAGAGGTGAGGTAGCTGACTGAGAATTGTTGACTGTGATGAGAATTTAGGAGAATTTCTATTCCATGATGGAGAAGGAAATGGCAACACACTCCAGTATTCTTGTCAAGAGAATCTGTGGACAGAGGAGCCTGGTGGGCTGTTGTCCATAGGGTCTCACAGAGTCGGAAACGACTGAAGCAACTTAGCATTCATGCATGCAATGGAGAAAGAAATGGCAACCCACTCCAGTATTCTTGCCTGGAGAATCCCAGGGACAGAGGAGCCTGGTGGGCTGCCGTCTACAGTGTCACACAGCGTCAAACACGACTGAAGTGACTTAGAAGCAGCAGCACCTATTCCATGAGGTAAAGTAGTTAAATGGGATGCCACAACAATTTTGTTCAATGGCCCTAACCAAAAGGATAGTGGCTATACTGGTTTTAAGGCGGGGGAGTATCCTTATGCCACAAAATCTAGCTGATGTCTATAATATCTGATGGTCAATGATATTCCCCACGTTTTGGGATGAGTAGCTTATCATCCTTTTCATATATGAAAAGGAAAAAGGTGATCTAATGATTAGAGGTTCAAAAGCTTGTAGGTTCATCAAACTCTCCTTTCAGGCCTTGACATTTACCTGATTCTCCCCATAAATTGGGTCAGTGTTTTATTTAGTAAAACACACAGAGGTTTGACAATAAGAGAGAAACTGAGAATCTAGTTTTATCAGTAGCCATCTAGCTCAAGAAGACCTCACCTTTGGCACTTATTTTGTTGTTGGGGGAAACTTAGAACACCATGAAGTCTATCTGGATCTAGGGTGTAGCTCTGCTTCTAATAACAGATGTCCTAAATATTGAGCTTGGGTTGGTAAGTTGCAGTTTTTCTTTGGTGACATTGTGTACCTTGAAGGATAGAGCTTTAGCAAGTGGGTGCTCTCTCCTGTGGGGAGTCTGGGAAGGAGAGTAAGGAAGCAAGTCATCTACATATTGCAACAAAGTAGAACTTCTAGGGAGCTTCATATGATCCATATCTTTCAGGATTTGTGAGAAATAAGAACTTTCAGTAAAACCCTGAAGCCTTGTTGTCCTGGTGAAATGTTTTTCTTCCAAAATGAAGTCAAAAAGGTATTGGCTAGTTTCATCGCTAGAGAATGTGCTGCATAAATCAGTTACAGGAAAGAATGTACTTCTGGTAGGAATGAATGTTAGCAACATATGATGGTTGAAAATGACAGGGTATCAAGATATAACAGTGTTGTAATTGCTCAGAGATTGGGACAAACCTCCAACCTTGTCTCTTAGGTTTTCTCACAAAACAAAAAAAAAAAAAAAAAGGAAGAGTTACAGAAATGATGTGTGGAGAGGGACCAAGGTGATAGGCCTTGAGTGCTATTATCTTCTAAAATGGGCCTTAAGTCTTGAAGGGATTCTTTACTTATAGGGTATTGATTAGCTCTGTGAAGAGGTTTTTAAAGCCCTTTTTAAATCTTGATGGGAGGTGCTCTGTGAATTTAACCAACATCGGAAATTTTGCCCGTAAGAAAGATGGTCACAGATTCAATAGGGATAAATAACCAGTGTTCCCAGAATTAACTCTAGTGCTATCAGAGAGAAAACAAATGAAAGATATCAAAAGGATGATTTAATTCACCTGGTTGGTTACTTTGATGACTACTGTCAAATTCTAGAATTATTTTCCTTTAGTTGAGAGGAAGAAATTCGGACATGATATTTTTAAATAAGTCGTGGGCAAATGAAAAGGTAGTGGCAAAGGAACTGAGGAGAAAAAGGTATGTATCTCTCAGTGGACCTAAACAGAAGGAAACAGGTTCTGAGGCAGGAATTTCCTGAGGTTCATTAGAGATCCCCCACTGTTTGAAATGTTTTAGTTCTCTGAGGCAAGGGCTGCTTTATAGCTATGGGGTTACGCACTGAGAATGTGGCTCTGGTATCAGTTAGAACTTGGAGAGACTCATACCCAATCTGGAGAAATGTTTCTCCAAGCCAATTAAGAGGAGCGTGGAGAAGAGTTCCTCTACTTCCTCAGAGCCCTATCATTGAGAATTGGAAGGACATTGGAAAGGCTGGTTAGATATCTGAAAAGTGCCTAAAGCACTTACATTTTTAACAATCTCTTTTTCTATGTCTTGGCTTCTGCATTAATAGCAGAAACTAGGAAAATTTTGGTTCCATTTAGGAACCTTCATTTTCTGGAGTTGAAGATTCCAAATTTTAGCTGCCTTCCTTTTAGATTATTCATCTAGAGTGCTAGAGAGCTAGTTTACCAGATTAACTAAACCTGGAGTGGACATAATTTCCTAATCCATCCTGGTCCTTTTACAAGAAGAGAAAACGTCCCAGGTCAGCCCATTAATAAAAGCAACCCAAATGGAATTAACATCTAAAGGTACACCAGAATTTTCTTTAAAACTAATCTGAAGTCAATTACAATAGTCATGAAGGGTTTAGTCAGATTGTTGGGCACAAGTTAAACTTTGTTCCAATCAATGGGCTTTGGAAAAGCTCTAGAAATTGCTCCATGAGACACCTTGTGATTGCTCAAGCCTGATCATATAAGTTATTAACCTACTTTCCCAGTTATAATTCTAGAGATCTTACAGGATTTTCCCCTGGTGATTTTTATCAATGCTAGGCCTGGCCTTCAGGGACAAGCATATAAACTATCTGATATAAGAAGTCAGGTTGATAAGTTTCAAGGACTATATTAAAATCCTTAGCAAATCTGTGAGCATCTTTGGTTACTTTGGAAAAATCTTTGACTATGGCTCACAATGTCTATGGGGTCGCACAGAGTCAGACACGACTGAAGTGACTTAGCTTAGCTATGGCTCACAATTCAGATTTTGTCCAGGAAATATAAGAAATTAAAGGTTTTGCCTCTGGATCCTTAGGAGGCTTAATTTTATATGGATAGGTTCTGCCAAATTCAGAAGAAAAGAGGGGTTTGGTAAGAGAATTAGTGTAAGGGATTGAGAAGGCATACATGACTTAGAAGGAAAGGAGAAAATGGTGCTGGAAACAGGGTCTGGCCACACAGAGCTAAGGGAGATAAGAGGCTCCAGAGGTGGGGCCAGAGACAAAGAAGCCAAGGAAGAAGGGCTTGAGACTTCGGAGGCCATTTTACCTTTCTTTAATCATTTGTCTCAATCTTACAATCAAATTGTGAAGATAGGCTATTTTAGACTCTTAATAAGATTTAAAACCTTCAAAATACTAAAAAAAAATAGGTATTGCACTCAGTAGCAGAAATTTTTAAGCTATTGTAAGTCAATTTGATTTTTGTTGTTTGTTTGTTTTGTTTATAATTAGGTTTGGGACTTACAAAAGTTCCTCATAATAGCCATTGATATTCTAAATAGACTTTGGTCAGATCAGTCTCAGTCATAAAAATGCATGAGAAAGGACAAAAGTTTTTAAACATTAAAATCAGTCATGGTCCTGGTAGAGGGGATCCACTCAAAATATTTATATAACTGGGATTCTATTTCTCAGAAATTTTTCTTTAGATTGAAATAATTTTCAAACAGTTTTAAAAACTTATGGCTCAAGCACTTCAATTCAAGTAGCTGGCAAGCTGAAGCAGCCCCTGTACCCACAGGAATGAAATAATGTCTTCTCAGCCAGTTTAGGTTGAAACAGCCTGATCCAAAATCAGACCAAACTCCCAAAGGAGTACTCACACACAGAACATAGCCTTAACTGGAAAGAACAAAACCTTAAAACAGATCCTGAATAAGTCTACAGTGCTTCAAACATGAAGACCATGTGAGTTTGAATCCAGAATAAAGGCCCACTTTCAAACTCCAGAGCCAGAAGAAAAGCTGTGAGCGCAACAGTCTCAAATTTAAGTATCACAATTGTTTGCTCCCCAGCTCTAGAGGTGGAGGCTTTTGGAGGTCTTCTCCAGTTCGTATTTGGGTCACCAACATGCAGCCCTAAAACAATAGACTGCCTGTTATTTTTCCAGCAAAGATAGGTTTAATTGGAATCAGCAGGGAATTGCAATTTGAGATCTGCAATCATGGTGAGCCATGTTTTTATATAAGGGAAAATGAAGTTGGAGGGCAGAGTAAACAGAGTACTCAGATTTTCATTGGCTGAGTCCTTGTCAGGAAAGAAGAGGTGCCTTTTCCTATTGGTCTCTCCTCTTGTCACAGGGCTTCAGAGCTCCCCCTGCTGGTCTCCCAAAGTTTCTGCTTGTTAGTTGTTCTTGAATTGCTCAGTCAGTCCCAACTCTTTGCGACCCCATCGACCGTAGTCGGCCAGGCCCTTCTGTCCATGGTATTCTACAAGCAAGAATATTGGAGTGGGTAGCCATTCCCTTCTCCAGGGGATCTTCTGCACCCCGGGATTGAACCCAGGTCTCTCTCATTGCAGGCAGATTCTTCACAGATGGAGCCATCAGGGAAGCCCAAGAATACGTTCGCCAGAGGATCTTCCTGACCCAGGAATCAAACTGGGGTCTCCTGTATTGCAGGCAGATTCTTTACCAGCTGAGTTACAAGTGACTGCAGCAGAAATGTATACCTAATCTACTCTTCAAATCCCAGAAAAGCACAGAGGTGGAAGTCCGTACCTAACATAGAGGGCCAGAGTGAGAAGCAGAGCTGAAAACCAGAGGACTGATTGAAGGTCTAAAAAAGGAACAGATGTGCACTATGTCTTTCTCTATCCCACCAGTATACACATTACACACACACAGAGCAAAACTTCTGGCAAAGTGCAAGTGGTTTTTCTCTTAAGAAATTAAAATAGAAATAAGGTGAGTCAAAGCTTTCTGATGAAATACTAGAGTCTCAGATTCTGGGGGTTCTAGAGTCCTTGGCTAATAGTCAGGTGCCTGACTGTTCACCTTGAAGTAATGACTGCCAGTCATTCCCAACTTTTCCCCATATATATCGATGTCCCTACAGAGTTCCCAGTCTAGGAAGGTGAGAAATCATTCACTGTATACCACAGAAAAAAACCAATAACCAATATCACCTTTCCACTGTTTATTTATTGAATATAATTGGACAACCAGAGACTAGCAGATAGATAAAGGGGTACAGTGGTAGACATAAAAATGGCAGTTAAGATCAACAACAAAGATAATTTCCAGAGAAATATTAATTCAAAGGATTATATTTCACAATATTTATATATCCAGAGAGACTGGGGGAGGGGGATAGTTACATCTTTAACACAAAATTAGAATGCCAAGGGGGAGAAAAAAGGAAAGATCAGAGACTAAACTACATGAGAATATGTTTGTGTGCAAAACACGAAGATATATTAGATCATCCATTCAACACGACCTTATGGAATGTCTGCTGTGTGTCTGCGTGTCAGGCATCTTCTCCACAGGCTCTTTTACATTTGAAAATTGTTTGGGTAAAAAACACACCAAGAATTCAGGTTAAAAATACTGTTATCACTGAAAATGAAAGAAATTGTACAAAATTCCTATAGTATGCAAGTAATAAACATCAAAATATTAAATGAAATGAGCTGGGCACTAGAAGTTATACACAGGACAAAGTCCTAAGGCATATTGGTAAGTCTGTAGCCACTACTGACAAATGTTATGGTCATTTTAATGATTTTTTTTCCTCTACCAATATTAATTGCATTGCTTTTTTTCTTGAAAATATTTATGAATGCTAT
Organism: Bos mutus; assembly: GCF_027580195.1. Taxonomy (NCBI): domain Eukaryota; kingdom Metazoa; phylum Chordata; class Mammalia; order Artiodactyla; family Bovidae; genus Bos; species Bos mutus. Next base: position 40,550,672 of record NC_091628.1, on the reverse strand, counting down.
GATCCATATGATGCTCAGCTACTGTTTTTATTACTTCTCTTAGGAATTTTTAGTCAGTTGTCAGTGTGGCCAAATTTTATAGAACAAAATGCTTAAATTAAGAGAAAGCATACCATAATTGAGAAAATGTTTCTTTATTTAATAGGAGAAACTGTAAGGTGTAAGGGATGGTTGAAAAATTTAAAATGTACAAACTCCACCAGTAAAATTAGCTAAAGAACACAGGTTCCTTTCTCAGATTTGAGTCTTGGAGTAATTGATGCAGAACCCACAGTTCCCTGATTCTCTGCTTAGGGAATCAGTCCTTCCCTATGAATTGTTGAGAAATTAAAATATCTTCGTCTGTCTCTGAGTCAGCTATTTCTGGTTGAGCCATTTATTACATGTTAAGCTATTAATAGTGTTTAATATCCCTGTCTTTACTCTTACTTTAATTTAAAAGCAAGAGAGTTCTGCTGTAGGGAAGTCAATTAACTACTCATTACTGTAAATATGATGAAGGTAGAAAACCTTATACTGCCATCATCCTGGAAGGTACTTACAGGCTGATTTAAGAGAAAGGTTAGCAGAATATTTATGGTGTGTCTGACTTCTCAAGTGTAAATTTTGAGTAAATCTGCAGGTGAGTGTATTTGATTAGTGCTCACATTGCCTCTGCACTGACTCAGTACATAAAAATGGGCTGGAATAAACTGACGTGAGAAAATGGTTGAATGTGGTCAAACTCCTGGTTCAGATTCTTGTTTGGGGCTCTACAAAAGCAAAGTCATTTATTTTTCATTTCAATTGGTCGTTTTGCTATTCAGAAGCCATCAGTTCACTTGTCTGTTTAATAAATAGCTACTAGTTTACTGGATGCCAAGGAATATATGAGATATTAATTTATCTCATTCTTACACAGAGATTTTTAGTGAGAATTTACAGAGTTCAGTATCGTCCTGACCTATGAGAATAACATTGTGATTAGCAGGCAAAATTCAGTATGACTACTTCCATCTGAAATCTACTTCAGATTCTCTTTGCAAGTCTTTCCCCGAGGGAAGCAGTTGAGTAGACTGGTTCTAAAATTTTGCATTTATGAACCTCAGCTGGTTACATTCAAATTATCAATTCATCAGCACATAGAGCAACAAAAATGATTTTATTCTAATATTATTTGATTTGCTTATCAAAGGAGTCACCCCATTTTAAAGTCGCAGCTTTCTTTTAGCTCTCCACAGGAACCACAGGGTTCCAGGAAAGACTAGAAGCTTCCTCTAATATATCTGTTATTATTTAGCAAAAGAAAAAAAGCATTTCAGAACAGTTTGACCTAGAAAAATATTTCCTCTTTACATTTCCAAAATAAATATTTCTGGACTTATTAAGATAGATTTAACTATGGCAAAATATGATAACTATATCAATACTAAGTAATATATTAAATAAAATTGAATGTGATTGTAATTGGTAAGCTTGTTCCAGTAAAATATTTGAGAAGATTAAGTACTCTAATTTTTTAAAAATTTATTCATACTGGATTAAGTATAAAATATATGGGCATCTCTTTAAAAATTCAGTGTTGTGCCTCTCTGTCAGAAATATTTTACCATTGTTCCTATAAAAAATTCACATCTGATTTATATCATTTTGACTAAAATTACCTTTTATGGGTCTATAACACAAGTTATGTGTCAAGACTATTCTTGCCTTGAATTTTTCCCCCTTTGGCAAATCCTACTGAGCTCAAAATTTTTTCAAGGATATCAACATTACAAGAATTACATCATCTGAGGAAAACAGAAAATAAACTTTGAAATGACCTGGAAAAATTACTGTGGCTGGGTTAATGCAGTGAGATGCAAGTGATAAAACGTGAAAGGCAACAAAACTAATCAGACACATAGATAGTAATCTGTTAATGAAAATATAAGCTTTAAAAAGACCTAGGAGTGATAACAGGAAATAGAGAAAATAAGTCTTTCCAAAGAAAACCATTTTGATGACCTGTTGATTCAAGTAATTAGAAATTTTGATACCAAAAAAAAAAAAAAATGTTTAAACAAGGAAGTGATGGCAACTTGACATTTATGATGCTTGCTGAGTAAACACTGTGGCCCCAAAAGTCATTTTGATTAGAAGAGTCCAAAGAAAAAAAAAAAAGAAGAGTCCAAAGAAGTACCCTATTTCAACATTCTAGGGTGAAAATGTGAAAAAATGTTCAGAGTTAATATGAAGAAGCACAAATTTTACAGATATATACCCTAATCAGTGAGAAATGTTCCAAAAAGAGAAATTTTCTAAATCAAAAGAATAGATGATGGAAGACTAAAGACATAATGGGAATACTGACATACATGTAGCTCTTTAAAGAGTTGGTCATTATTCAGTCTCTTTCATTTGATCCTTACCTCCACCGAGTAGGACACATGAGGACCATACGGTCTCTTCAGCAGACACTAACAGAGGCTCAACTGCTCAGACTGTCTATGTGTTTTTCCAATACACCCATAACTTCCGGCATCTCTTCTTTGTTCATTTCCTTCTGATTCCTTCTGCTATGCCTTTTTTATTTTAATTTTTTCCAGAAAACAATGTGTCACAATTATGCTATGGATCTCATGCACTTTTCTTCCAGTTGAGAAAAATCAACTTGTATTAGCCAATTTTATGTTTTCTGCCCACACACAGCTTTAAAGAGGGCCTAGACCAGGGTTATATGCTGTGTCTTTGTCTCTGAGCTGCTTTCTGTCTGTATTCTACACTCTCATCCTTCTACATTTTGAGGTGAAGATTTTTCCCATTTTAAACATCTACTGGGGTTGAGACCACTAATCACTTCCTGTCTTCCCTACCTTCTAAACTAATGGCCATGTTTAAAGTGAGTATATCAAGAACAGAAGTGCTGGAGAAAGCAGTTGGAGTGAGCCTAAATTCAATCAACCCAGTCTTGACAGCACACTGAGGATACATTCAAGTCTGTAAACCAGAAATGTTTACATAAACAAGCATCGCTTTCTCACCCTGGATAGATAAGAAAAAAGAAAAGGAAAGCAGACCCTTCCATATAGGAACTTCAGAACTTTCAGTTGAATGGAAAGATATAAGTGATGAGTAAAATAAAAGACAGATATATTTCTCTAGTTGAATTTCTTCTACATTAATAATGAGATTATTTTTATCTGTGAACGAGTCCAAAAATGTGGCTAAAACATGACAGAAGTTTAAATTCTTTATCACTTAATCTTGCAGGTAGTACAAGATTGTTAGCACAACTCCAGCATCCTGAGGGAGCCAATCATTTTTCAAATTGTGTCTCTTTAAATCTTTGTACTTAAATTCCACTCTGTGGAATTTTGTTCAAGAAATCTTCCTCTGGAAGCACTAGTTCCAATCAGCTTACAAAAATGGAAAAGATGAAGAAAAGATTATGCACCCTTCCTCCAAGGAGACTGATCTCAAGTGCACACACCACTTTTTTCTATAGTACGTTGGTCAAAACTAAAGTCATTTTCAATTCTACTTTGAAAAATACTGGAAAATGTAGTCTTAATTCTGTGTGCTCCAAGCACACAGAATTAGGCTAAAATTCAAATTTCTATAACTAAGAAAGAGAGGGAGAACCAGTTCATAGAACCAATTTAGAGTGGTAGTTAATTAAGGCCTGGGGATTTGTCAAGGAGAACACATTTCCAATGGGAAGATGAATAAGTTCGTGGGATCTAGTGTACAATATGGTGATTATAGTTAATTATAATGCATTATAATATACTTGAAAGTTGCCAAAAAAGTAGAACTCAAATATTCTCACCACAAAAAAAGAAATAGAATTATGTAGCATGATGTAGGTATTAGCTAATGCTATGGTAGTAATCATTTTGCAATGATATAAGTGTATCAAATCAATGCACTTCTACACCTTAAATTTGCACAGTGCTATATGTCAAATGCATTTCAGTAAAGCTGGGGGGAAAGGTTTAGGGAACATTGTGCTTCTATAGGGGCACACTTGCATATAAAGACTATATATTACCATTTGTTGTCAGTTTTATACAATTATTTAGCATGAACTCTTTTATTCAGGAAGATAGTTACCATCTCATTCCTGTCAGCAAGATAAAATGAGTTATCATGTACGTCTTTAGGTTCATCACAAACAGCCAACTGCGTGAGTTAGAACAGGTAGTGGAACCATAGGGACAGATGAGTGCAGTGGGCAATAGTGATTTGCTTGCCTATTAACTAATAGTCCTTGTGGTAACAAAACCTCAGTTTTCCTTCCCCACAGTCTCAGTTCAGATGACTTATATTTATACTCCTGTCACTTTCTCCCAGATTTCAGGACTGAGTAGGTAACTCTGGACTGGTCAATTGGGGAGTTCTATTCCCCCAGGCCATAGTGATGGGGATGGAGCACAAGATAGATCAATAGGAACCCTTCAAAACTATTTCCAAAGCAGAGGTAAATGTTGTGGGGAGAACAGAATCCTGCCTGATTGTCAGGACAACCCTGAGACTTTAAGACTTTTTTTTACATAAACAAATAAATTACTGTTTTGCTGAAGCCAATTTGAGTTGAATTTCTGTAACTTTTTCCTTTTGTCTGGACAAAGTGGAAATCAAACTTGGAATCTTTATTTTCTAATTTACAATAATAATTGAACAATGGCATTTAATATGAATATGATACAGAAACTTAAGATAATGTCAATGATTCTGGCCTTTTAGTATTCACTGTCTGGTATTATCCCCTCTTCTTGAATGTGGAGCTGACCCATTGACACTCTTCATGCTTGAACAGATGACAAGCATGATGGTTTGTGCCCTCAAAGATTGACGTATGAAGCATTGTGGCTTTTGCCTCACACCCTTTCTTACTCTCTTGGCTTACTTGCTCTGACGGGAAACAGCTACCACATCTGAGCTGCCCAATGGAGAGGTTCAAGTGGTTTAAAAAAAAAAACAAACCAAAGTCTCCAACCAATAGCCAACAAGGACCTGAGACTATTGTCAGTAGTGGGCTTGGAAGGCACTCTCCGCCTAATCTAGCCTTGATGAGAATGTAGTTCTAGCTCATAACTTGATCTCAAATTTATGAGACAGAGTAGCGAAGAGTCGGACACTACTGAGTGACTTCACTTTCACTTTTCACTTTCATGCATTGGAGAAGGAAATGGCAACCCACTCCAATGTCCTTGCCTGGAGAATCCCAGGGACGGGGGAGCCTGGTGGGCTGCCGCCTATGGGGTCGCACAGAGTCAGACATGACTGAAGCGATTTAGCAGCAGTAGCAGCAGTGAGCTGAGAGACCCAGCTAAGCTACAGTAAGATTTCTGAACCACAGAGACTGTGATATAATAAATGTTTATTGTTTTAAGTTGCTAAGGAGTAACCTTGTCATGCAGCAATAGAATGAGGTTAATCCCAAACAGATTAACAATAAAATACTCATCTTCCAAAGACAAAAAGTATAATTGAAATGATTATATTTATCAATAACTATTTATAGTGGAATTTGAATTATTAAATTTATGCATGGTTTCTGGTATAATATAAACACCAGAAATTAAAGTAAAATTTAATACAAAAAATTTTAGCTAAAAAGGAAAAGAACACTGGATGGTGGGGAATAAACAATTTCTACTACCCTTACTACCTGCCTACAGACTAATATGCTCCCATGAGGTAGGTAGAAAAACATTCACATATTTAGCCACAACTTTTCTTACTCTGATCAGTCATTTTCCAACTGCCAGATATGAGTTTTTACCCCTGCTTAGTCTGATTAATGTTAGTGTATGTTTTGCTATTTTTTACTTTGTTTCTTTGCTTGTTTGTTTCATTAGGTGTGAAGAACAGAAGTGTTAGGACACCGCATACTCTGCCATCTTTTCTTGTCAATTTTCTTTGATTTATGCTACTGTGCTCACTCTGGATACTTTCTAGTTTTTCAGACACATGAAATCTTCTTTGATCATATAATTTTAAGGAAAGAAGTGCACGTATGATAGTTTCATATATATTCTCTTATATTATCATAGTAGCTGTGGTGGCAGTTATAAAAAGAATACATATTATTCCAGATTACTAATTTGTCAATTGACTGGCAATGTACTTTTAAAATGCATGCATTCTTTCTTCTCTTAATGGTTGGTTTCAAAGCTTCTCATGGGCTGAGACTGTATAACTTTCTCAAATCCCAAATGTACACAGCTGCAACACATATAGGGAATTGATAAACAAAAATTGCAGAATGAATAGTAATAACAAAAGAGATGAGAAAGTAACTTAATGCAAAAAAAAAGAAGAAAAGAAAGGAGAATAAAGCATAGGGAAATAATTTATGCTACTTTCATAAAATAGAACCATCTGGTACATAAGTAAGAGCAGGCGAGATTACCATGGTACTCAATTGGAAAAAGACACACTCTTTACGTATCTACCTACATTGCATATAAATTCATTGTTATTCAAAATACATAACTGAAAACATTGCTTAAAATGTATATTGTACTCAAACTAAAGAGGAAAACACAATAACAACACATTTTCATTAATATGCATAACTGTAATCAGTTGATGCATGAAATTGAAAAATTACCTTTGCAGGTCAATTTTTTCTAACATAACAATCTAACTCTACATTTTTATGAAGAGAACAAACCAAATGATATTGAAAATAATCTTATACCCTAAACCTTAATGCCAATAATATTAGCAGACACCCATAACCACTAGACCTTCAGGTATGACCAAATCAAATCCCTTATTACTATAAGTAGAAGTGAGAAATAGATTTAAGGGACTTGATCTGATAGACAGAGTGCCTGATGAACTATGGACAGAGGTTCGTGACATTGTACAGAAGACAGGAATCGAGACCATCCCCAAGAAAAACAAATGCAAAAAAGCAAAATGGCTGTCTGAGGAAGCCTTACAAATAGCTGTGAAAAGAAGAGAAGCAAAAAGCAAAGGAGAAAAAGAAAGATATACCCATTTGAATGCAGAGTTCCAAAGAACAGCAAGGAGAGATAAGAAAGCCTTCCTCAGCAATCATGCAAAGAAATAGAGGAAAACAATAGAATGGGAAAGACTAGAGATCTCTTCAAGAAAATTAGAGATACCAAGGGAATATTTCAAGCAAAGATGGTTTCAATAAAGGACAGAAATGATATGAACCTAACAGAAGGAGAAAATATTAAGAAAAGGTGGCAAGCATACACAGAAAAACCATACAAAAAAGATCTTCACCACCCAGAAAATCACGATGCTGTGATCACTTCCACTTATCTAGAGCCAGACATCCTGGAATGTGAAGTCAAGTGGGCCTTAGGAAGCATCACTATGAAAAAAGCTAGTGGAGGTGATGGAATCCCAGTTGAGCTATTTCAAATTGTAAAAGATGATGCTGTGAAAGTGCTGCACTCAATATGTCAGCAAACTTGGAAAACTCAGAAGTGGCCACAGGACTGGAAAAGGTCAGTTTTCATTCCAATCCTAAAGAAAGGCAATGCCAAAGATTGCTCAAACTACCGCACAATTGCACTCATCTCACATGCTAGCAAAGTACTGCTCAAAATTCTCCAAGCCAGGCTTCAGCAATATGTGAACCGTGAACTTCCAGATGTTCACGCTGGTTTTAGAAAAGGCAGAGGAACCACAGATCAAATTGCCAACATCCTCTGTATCATGGAAAAAGGAAGAGAGTTTCAGAAAAACATCTATTTCTGCTTTATTGACTATGCCAAAGCCTTTGATTGTGTGGATCACAATAAACTGTGGAAAATTTTTCAAGAGATGGGAATACCAGATCACCTGACCTGCCTCATGAGAAAGCTGTATGCAGTTCAGGAAGCAACAGTTAGAACTGGACATGGAACAACAGACTGGTTCCAAATAGGAAAAGGAGTACGTCAATGCTGTATATTGTCATCTTGCGTATTTAACTTATATGCAGAGTGCATCATGAGAAACGCTGGGCTGGGGGAAGCACAAGCTGGAAACAAGATTGCTGGGAGAAATACCAATAACCTCAGATATGCAGATGACACCACCCTTATGGCAGAAAGTGAAGAGGAACTAAAAAGCCTCTTGATGAAAGTGAAAGAGGAGAGTGAAAAAGTTGGCTTAAAGCTCAACATTCAGAAAATGAAGATCATGGCATCTGGTCCCATCACTTCATGGCAAATAGATGGAGAAACAGTGGCTGACTTAATTTTGGGGGGCTGCAAAATCACTACAGATGGTGGTAACTGCAGCCATGAAATTAAAAGACGCTTATTCCTTGGAAGGAAAGTTATGACCAACCTAGACAGCATATTGAAAAGCAGAGACATTACTTTGTCAACAAAGAGTCATCTAATCTAGGCTATGGTTTTTCCAGTAGTCATGTATGGATGTGAGACTCGGACTATAAAGAAAGCTGAGCACAGAAGAATTGATGTTTTTGAACTGTGGTGTTGGAGAAGACTCTTGAGAGTCCCTTGGACTGCAAGGAGATCCAACCAGTCCATCCTAAAGGAGATCAGTCCTGGGTGTTGATTGGTAGGACTGATGTTGAAGCTGAAACTCCAATACTTTGGCCACCTGATGCAAAGAGCTGACTCATTTGAAAAGACCCTAATGCTCGGAAAGATTAAGGGCAGGAGGAGAACAGAACGACAGAGGATGAGATAGTTGGATGGCATCACTGACTCAATTGACATGGCTTTGGGTAGACTCCAGCAGTTGGTGATGGATAGGGAGGCCTGGCATGCTGCAGTTCATGGAGTAGCAAAGAGTCGGACATGACTAAGTGACTGAACTGAACTGATTATATACAAAGATGTGGTTTAATTAACTGTAAGGTTGAATGATCAATGTTGTATATGGTCTGTTTTTACCAAATTAAAGTACTCAAAACAACAAACTTATATTTACCAAAACAAGTGGTTTCTTAATGCTACCATGACTCACTTAAGATTGCTTTTTTCTTCATAAAACTAAGGATATTACATACAAAATTGTCATTGTATTTTGTGGTGTATAAACCAGAAGAGGCTTCAGGAAGTTCAATGATTTGTCCTTATACCTAAGAAACTTAGTCAATAGAGTTAAACCAACTTTATGAAAAAGAATAGAGAATGGTAAATGATAAATTTTTTTTGGAAAGTGATATCAGGCAAATGTGCTTGACTCAAGCTACTTTATCCATCTTCCAATTCTAAACTGATGAATGTCCACCTTCTCTTCATATTGATGCAATTCTCCATCATATGTATTAGGTACCTATATTGTCAATTATTACTACTACCATAATATATTTGAGTATTTTCTACTTGACAAAGAGTAGCTTAAGTGCAATTTTTGGTCTCTAGAGTATGGCATTTTCTAGTAAAATATTTTGTAGTAAATAAATCTAGCATTATTAAATGATACAAAGTTATCACATATAATACATGTGCATATACACCATACATGACCCTCCTGGGTGTTGCTAGTTGTGAAGTTGTGACCCACAATCACACCTAATTGCTAGTTGTGACCCACCTGTCAATGCAAGAGAGGTAAGAAGTGTGGATTTGATCCCTGGGCCAGGAAGATACCCTGGAGGAGGGCATGCAACCCACTCCAGTAGTCTTGCCTAGAGAATCCCATGGACAGATTAGCCTGTTGGGCTATGGTCGATAGGGCCGCAAAGAGTCAGACACAACTGAAATGACTTAGTACAAACTACTTACATCAGAAAGCAGGCCTATAGAGTGTTGAACTTTCACTCTTGTTTTTTAATATCCTCTACCATAGTTAATATGGAGTTTCCAGAGTCAATACAGTGGGCTATACTGCTTAGACTAGACTACTTAATCCTACTTAGGCAAGATTGGACATCTTTATGGCCAAGATCAGGTGAGCTATTTTAGAGTTAGAGTGCTAGCATAGATGCAAACCAGGTGATTGTTAAGATATTGGAAGATATATGATACAGTCATGCATCACCTTATGGAAATTCATGTTCATGGCACAACTGTCCACATGGAGTCAAGACTTTGAATACATGTCAATCTGGTCATGAACTACACTGAGAAAGCTGAAATATCTGTGAAGACTGATTCTAGAGGTAAATCAAAGCAGACAGGAAATAGGACAAACAATTTGGCAAAATTCATATGATCTCAGATAGTGGTGAGCAACGTTTTCTATAAGAGATAAGCAAGCTTAATATCCACAGTTCAGATGCCCAGGAAGGCAGACTCCCAAAGTAATAAAATTGAGGGATAGGGAAAAACTTCAAAAGGCAACCACTTGAGGAACTGATTTAGTTTCACTTTAAGATAGGAGAATTCTAAGACACAATGCAGTTCCACTTACAAAGCCACTACCAAACAACAACAACAACAACAAAAACAGAAAACTGTGACCCAGAAGCCAGTGGACTCCTACCTGTCATCCATGAGGTTCTAATCTTTGTCTGTGTATAAGCCAGGAAGACCAAAGATCAGTGAGCAACATTTGTCAGTTAAGACTGCAGGAGAAAACATCAATAGTCCCAGGAGGCAGAGTTTGAGGAAGGCAAAACCTGAGGAAATAAGGTAAACATTGAAAGTGGGAGAAAATGATCAATACTCATCATTTGCTTTAGCATAGAATAGGATGGCCAATATAAAAGTAAAAAGATGGAAATAAGATAAATAAAGGAAGTCTCCAGATTTAATAAAAATGCTAAAAGGAAATGACATACAATTTTAAACAAATTTTAAATCGATTATATACAATTTTATATAAATTTATTAATAGATCAAGAATAAATTTGAAATGAAATAGCCAAAATGGACCCATACTTGTAGCTATTAGAGACTTGGTGAAAATATGTTAATTGTCCTTTAGAAGCAGGGACTGGTGATGTGTGAGAGGAAAGTGTGACATGACAATGTCAGCAAATTTAGGAATGTCTCCAAAACTTAAAATGAAATTAGAAACAAGACCAATAAAAGTTTAGTATAAAAAGATACAAGAACAGTTTGTTTATAAACAGTAGCTAACCAACAGCTATTTAGCAACTATAGGTTTTATTTTCATTTTCATTATAAATTAGCCATATAAGTATCTTTCTTTATGCCCATAAGAAGGCTAGTCTTCAATATTTATCATTAATATTCAGCCTTGCTCATTTTATCTATTAATATATTCAAACTTTCTGAGCTGAAGAAATCTCAGCTTTGTAGTCATTAGTGTTCATTATCCTTAAATGAAAATGTACTGGAAATAACTTTTATATCATTCTTATTGGGCAATTTAAGAGAGAAAATGGGAATATTAATGCTGAAAAAGTACAGTGTAATAGCCAAAAAGCCTGGTTAAGAGAATATCAAGCTATAAGGATCACCAGGAAAGACGTGTCTTGTGTGATATGTCATGTAAAACCTGTGCTCTTCTATTCCTGTTATCAGAAAAGACCCATCCCTCCTCCAAAGCAGAAGGAAGGGATGCCCACCAATACAACCTAACACCAAAGTGCTGTTCTTGGTCCCAGCACCTTGAAATACCAACATTCTATAATTGCCAGAGTCAGCGACACACTAAAATATTGCCAGACCTGAATTCTATATCTTTTAATCTTTTTATCTGATAATTTAATATCACTTTTACTCTCAATCTTGACCTAGTGTTTATAAGCAAGAAGCCTCACTTACAAGATGCCACCTCTCCTCTTTAGTGAAACAGAGCAGTCAAAACTACTGTCACTTTGCAGTAACCACGAGTCATGTCATCAGCTGAACAGCAGGTGGACTCTGGCCAACCTTGAACACAGGAAGCAGGCATTCTTTTCCACTGAGAGTCAGGCTACAGAACACTTTCTGAGATTGACATGCCAATCCAAGCTCCCCCTAGATCAGTTCACCAGCACCTTCCCTGTCATGGATGCTCATATTCCACTGACTCCACTTAATGTTCATGAGTTGATGCCATACACATCTCTCATTGCTGCAATTCCTAAGACATGTATACCTCTATTTGCCCATTTCTTGTACTCTCTGATTCGTATACACCTTTCCATTTCTCTACCTTGTTGCATAATTCAGCTTCATTACATTTCAAAAGAAGATTATCTGCAGTTGTATTCTTTCTATGAGAACCTTCTATTTATTTCCTTCCACGAACTGAAACCTAGACTTCCCCCAGAAATTGCTTTTTCTGCACTCTTCACCAGGGAAAATTGGTCCTTCTCACACCTCACATTATTGACCATAAAGTCAGGAGGCAAAGTCAGCATTCTTCTAACCAAGTCCTCAAAGATTGACTCTTATTCTTTCATGTTCACATAAAACTCTTTCCTTCACATTAACCTTCTTTCTTTCTTATTATTAGTATGTTTGGGTAGGTCACTTGCCCACATTCATTTAGGAGTTAAACTAAAGTAAAGAAGCTTTACATCATCTTGACCTAAGACTGAGAAATATACATATCTACTTGAATACCCATCAAACAACCAAGTCTATTTTTTTTAATATTCTTTATCCTGTGACCTCTATTACCACTCTGTTTGATCAATTCCCTCCCGAGAGTATACCTTAAAGGTCTAAAAAGTTAGTCTTTATCTTCATTTTTACCACAACTTTCTATTCCTTTCATAACCATATCTTTAAAAAAAAATCAAATGCATTATATATTGTGAATGGTTAAAAATATTTGATTCTGCAATGAGAAAAAAGAGATAAGAAGTATTTTAAACTTTGAAGAGAATATAAATGCCAGAATGAATTTCTTAAAGTTGTAGAAAGAGGGCTAAAAAATAAACAATTTAAAAAATTTAAAGATTCAATAGATAAGAACAAAATGAGAAAATCTAATTATTTATAAAATTGACAAAGACAGAATACTGGTGAGATTAATCCAGAAAAACATAAAGTCACAATTAAAAGGAGATGAAACTATATATTTTAAACATATTTAGAATGAGAAAGTCATAGAATGTATATCAAATAAAGCAAAATCTTAGATAAATAAACAATTTTTTGAAGAAAAGAGTTTACTGAAAACTGACTGACTCAGGAAGTCAAAAAGAACTGAAAAGTCTATAATTATTATTTAAGTTGAATCTGTAGCTGAAGTTATATCATGTACACAAAATATACTAAGTCCAGCTACTTGATGTTTCTTTTTTAGCATATTGCTGATTTTTATACAAGATTTTCTGAACTAAAATATTAAAGATATATTTCCCCTGAATATAATTCTATTTTTCAGTGAAGTGCTCCTGGAAAGATGAATTCACCACATCTCACAAATAAAGACACTGAAAGTTAGGGAGGTAAGCTACCTGGTGAAGGAGATATAATCTCTATAACTGTTCCAATTGCTGTGGCTGCAAAATAAATCTTAAAACAATAACCTTACTTGGCTAATAAGCCTGTTGTCCAGGACAAACATCAGAGAATTTACAAACATGTTTTAGAAGCATCACAGTGACGAAAAACTGCTTTTTGAAAACAGATGAATAAATAGAAATAAGATAGCCACCTAGAGCTAAGACTGTTATCAAACAAAATGATCCAAAGAGACTAAGAAACTAAGAGTTTCACCTCAATGAAATAGTGCATCAGGAAAGATTAACCCACCAGCAGAGAGAATGTAAGAAACATGTCTGTCTTGGCCAGGGTTCTAGAGAGGAAATCAAGTCACCTTTTCCCACTTCAAGATTATCATTACTGATCCAGCCCTATTTTGAGTTTGGAGTTTGATTCCTGGTGAACCTGAGATCACAATTTAACGTTGCTGACATATATTTAAAAATATCTACCAAGATGAAAGTAAGAAGTTACCTAAAATTTTCAAGCAGATAATGGGAAAAAAGAACAACATCATTAAATGAGATTAATGTTACAGAGATTAAGTGGCAATTTTATACTTAATTATCATTTTATGCTTCCTATGTGCTAACAGAAATCCAAAGTTGTTGGAGTACTAAGGTAAAGAGATATATTTTTCAGGCTCCATTAAAGCTAGGGGTGGATATAGGATTATTTTGGCCCAAGTTGTTGCTATTTAGTTGCTAAGTCATATCCTACTTTTTATAACCCCGTGAACTGTAGCCTGCCAGGCTCCTGTGTCCATTGGATTTTCTAGAAGCCCTCTTCAAAGAGGGCTTTCTCAACTTCCTTTACTCTTCTACCCTCGTCTTGTTTCATACTTCCTGTCTTTAAATCATAAAACTTAAAGTAATTTTTGGAGCAGGAAGAAGTTCACAATTCTTGCCTACTTTAAAATCTATTACTTCTGCCTTTAAAACATGGACTTACTGCCTTCCTTCCTCGTCTCCTTGCTTTTTCATCTTTTCTTGTGTTTAGCACCATGTGGAAGAGAAGTATACAACAAGCATTGCAAAAGGAGTTTATTTTCCTTATATAACAAGAATCTAGGACTAGGGCAGTGACCCTAAGATACCATCAACACTTCTGCCAATGTCTACTATGGGGTCTACGATTTTTGAAATGTGACTTTTCTCCTCAACTGCAGCAGAGCATCTGTACTCCCATGCATCTCAAAGACTTTCCAGAATATGAGAGAGAAAGGGGAAAAATAAAAGGAAAAGGAAAATGACAGCTAAACCTGTCTCATTTAATCCAAGAATAAACAGCTCTCCTGGGAATCCTGTCTAATATTGTTCCATTTACAACTTGTTGGCCACAAATAATATCAGTTAAGCCACACTTAGATGGGCAACAGCCTGGGAAATCAAGTATTTAGATGGGCACATTACCACACCAAACTGAATTGGATTTCTGTTAGTAGAAAAAAAGGGAGGATGGTGGAGAATGAATTTTGAGTGCACAACCAGCACTGTCTAGTACCCATTCTCCCTTTTATCAAAATTCTGATCTTTGATTTGCTTAGTTATGTGCAACAAATGGAGGTAATTGGAATATTTAATGTTTAGCCCAAATCAGATAAATGGCTGTGATTCTTAAGACAGAAAAAAAAAAAGAATTTTGGTCATGAATTTAACATTAATGTATATAGATCATATGTCCAATATTTAAAGGGATTACATTAGAATATATGTGGCATTCAGATTATTATATTTATTTAATATTAAATCAGCATTCTGCCCTAATTTATTAGAAGGAAACTAAGATCCATTTATCTAACTTCCCAGCAAAAGCTTTTGAATATTATATTCTTAACCCAAATGTCCTTATTATATTTTCCTCAGGCGTTTAGCGATTTTGTTACATTTAACAGCAGCAATAATTCTTTATTCCATAAAAAATGGAATTTTACAAGCAGGACAAACAGTTCCATAAATTAGGAGAAATACCTGCCTATGCCAAAACAACGCATTTCTTTCTTATTCACCCTTTTGTGATGTATTTATTTTAGAACCACACTCTCATTGTTTTAAATTTACAACTTCTTTTTATGGTTTGAAATTCTGGTGAAAAATTGGTTGACACCTAGAATATCAAGACACAAGGAATTTATAAGTAAAAATGCATATTTTAGAAATGAATGTTTTCTTAAAAGATGTATCTCATCCTAAAATAATTCTGAATGGATTTAGTAAGTTAGTAAGATTTTTTTCCCAACACATTTTCAAGGTCTAAGGTGCATGTTTAAACATAAACACATATATAGTTACTCATGTAGTTGAGAATTTTAAGTTGCTTTTTCTAAACAGAATAAATCAGTGGCATAATATATTCTTTTTTTTTTTCTTTAGGAGAAAATTTGCTAGAATTAATCTAAATCTGCACATGACAATTGCTAAAGGAAATGAATCTATAGAAACAAAACACTGCATTTCAGTTAACTTACTATATCTGATTGCATTCTCACATAAGTGAGGCAACTGATAAATAAGCAACAAAGCCCTACCGTGTAGCACAGGGAACTATACTCAATGTCCTGTGATAAATCATGGAAAAGAATATTAAAAGGAATATAGATACATGTATAACTTAATCACTTTACTGCAGAAATTAACACAACATTATAAACCAACTACCATAAAACATAACATAAAATTGAAATATATAAAAATACAAAAAAGGAAAAAATGAGTGACGCAACTATATTAGAATGGGTAAGTACTTATTCATATTTTCACATTTGAATTATGCAGTTGATAGTCAGGAATGGAACCCAAGTGCGTTACACAAGCCAGATACTTCAATAAGCCATAGAAATACTGAAAATAACATTTGTAAAATTAAGACTTTCTTTCTTCCTCTTACATAAATACCTATAAAATTCCTTAAAAGTACAAAAATTACTAAACTTCTTCAAAACGTATATGGTTTAAGAACTTCCACTTCAAGATTCTGAAATACTTCTCTTCTGATATTCTGAAGAAAACTCTACACAAAAGCCAATACTAATTTATATTTTCACAGATGTATAATTAATATCTCTGCTCTTGTATAGCTTCTCTGCAAATGGATCAGACTTTACTCATAAATATGTATTAAACAACTACTATATGCCAGGTCCCATGCTTCTTGAAAAAAGTTTGTTAATCCATAAAGTTTAATGTAATTAAAAAAAAAAAAAGCTAGGTTTGAGGAGAAAAAAGTTAAAATTAAAATTAGTTATACATTTACACTTCATATGAATTTTTAAAAATAAAATGCTTAATGCTTTATTTCTCTTTCAAATTTAGAATAAATACAGAACTAGGACTGCAGAGAATTCTTGGAAAGCCATTCATATATATTGGAGAATCATGAGTTCTCTGAACTTAAAAGTATTTTTAAATGTCTATGGGAAACTGCTGGATACTCATACAGACACAAGAATGAAAAAGACACATGCTGTGGCCTCCAACATTTATAATCCAGCAGGCAAAAAAGTAATTATAGTACAAAGCAAAATGAGAAATGGAATGTTTGTTACAGGTACTAGGGAAAAGGAGAAATAGGGAGAGGTAGGGAGGTGGCTGCTCTCTTTGGGACATCAGAAAAGTGCTTTACGTATTTAATCCTCATGACAGACCTGCAGAGGCAGGCATTCTTATTCACATTTTATTGATGAGAAAATGTAAAAAGATGAAATAACCTGCAGAGACTGTATCAATCTGTGTCTCTAAGAGACTTCCTGGAGCAAACTATTCCCTCTGCCTGCCTCCTGTCCCCAATGCCCTACACAAATATTTTCAAGAAGAGTTAGCTCAAAACAAACTTTTGTTGAGTTATGACACTGAGTTTGAGGCTGTTTGCTACTACAGCATATACTATTATGTACTCTCATTTGATCTGGGCAGAGGAAAGAATAAACATAAATATTTAAATGTTGAGAGTGTACGACAGTGAGAAATTTAGTTGACTAGAGAATACCCCTATGAAGGGTGGTAATGTGTGATTAGACTGTAAAAACCAGTTGGCTCTATGTTATAGCAGTTCTTCAATGCCAGTGGAAAGTAACTCTCTCAATCCAGGAGGTCTAATTCAGCACTTAATAGGCTCAATAGAATGTGAAAACTAATTGTTAATAAGCAATGCATAGAATAAAAGTGCTTTCTAACCTAAGCAATCTATTATCCTATATTTTGAAGATGTTCTCTATATCATGTTATCTATATCTTTCTCTAAAATGATGTTTATAAAAGGGATGCAATGAGATAAGCTGAAAAGAGTCATTTTTGGAATAATATTAAAAATAATGTTAGCTATATTTTATTGGATAACTAATAGATGGCAACATGAAAGTTTTAGAAAATTAAATATACTGTTAGACAATATCTATTCAACTAATAGATGACTTGAAAAAATTCCAAAAGTTATTTGCATTAAGATATGGTTGTTTACTCTTAAATCATCTCTAGAGTTAATGATATAATACACACACACACATACACACACACACACACACACACAGCCTTTCCATAGCCTGGATCCAGTCAGCAGTAACTGGTTACCATCTGCATGATGATATACAGCAAATATCAGACATCTATCAAATTGCAGCTACACAAGGGGGAGAATACTGGACTAGGAAATGCTGACATCACTGCCAATGAAAACTGAAGATGTGGAACTTGTAAGTAAAACAGAAGGGATTGGTGCTCAATGGGTTATAGCAGTTGCAAATATCAGTGCCAACAGCCAATGTCCAAACAGCAGAAACAAATAGAGATAAGGACATTTTGAAACTCACAGAGGCCAAGAGAGGATACTCAGGAAGTGAAAAGAAAGGTAGCCAGTCCTATACCAAAACCTAACATTCCATGTCTCTGTATTCTGAGATTGTAGACAAAACTGTAATCTGTGAGAACGTTACTAAAATACAAAAAATAAAGTTTTATCCAGGTCTGTGGAAATGCTATATAATTGACCAGAAGAAGACCTTGAAAAGAAGGAATAGCAGAACTAATAAAAATAGAACCTGATGAAATGTCTAATATGCATTTTCCTCAGCCCTAACTCTTCCCATGCATAAATCATTGAGATATACATTAAAGTTCAAGATACTCTATATACTTTTCTAAGCCCTCTATAATAATAAATGATCAAGAAGCATCACTACTGAAATATAGAAAGACTACAAAGGATACAAAGAATTATAAAGAGTAATGCATATTTTTCAATACATTTAATTTTTTGAAATTAGAAAGGTAAGCTCAAATTGATTTTGTTTAAGTTTATTAATTTGTGTGTTTTATAAAACTCAATCATAAGAAAACTTAGGATCAAAAGATACTATGATATTAGGAACAAAAAATATCACTTGCCAAGAACAACAGATCTTTGTTCAAATGTTTTTTTTTTTAATTATTACAGAATTAGCTCTTCTCTTACAGCTTCATAGTATAACTAAGAAGTTTAAAGTTTCAAAGATATCTACAGTAAAGTAATAACTTTAGCTTGATTTAAGTTAAATAAAACTGTTTCCTCAGGAGTTTATTCATTGTGTTTTTTAATACCAACCTTATAATATCCATTCAGGCCTATACAGACTAAAATGCTTAAAGTATGGTTTCTCAACCTTAGCACTATTGACATGTTTATTTTCTTTTGTTACACAATAAACAGCAAATTTGGTGAATTAAAATAATACCCATATACTAACACAGTTAAGTAGGTCAGAAGTCCAGTATAGCATAGATGGTTCTCTGCTCTGGCTGAGGATGAGTTCTGACTTGGAGGCTGGAAGTGTGTGTATGTTGGTCACTCAATCATGTCTGACTTTTACTACTATCCCCTACCCCACCCCCATGGACTGCTGCCTGCCAGTCTCCTCTCTCCATGACATTTCCCAAGCAAGAATACTGGTGTGGGTAGCCATTCCCTTCTCCATGGAAACCCCTACCCAGGGATTGAACATGGATCTCCTGTATTGCAGGCAGATTTTTACTA
Source organism: Bos mutus (assembly GCF_027580195.1). NCBI lineage: Eukaryota > Metazoa > Chordata > Mammalia > Artiodactyla > Bovidae > Bos > Bos mutus. The sequence continues at coordinate 40,531,365 of NC_091628.1, read as the reverse complement.
TCTGAGCCACCAAGGAAGCTGTTGGAGGCTGGAGGTCTTCTTCAAAGTGCATTCTTGTTTTGGGAAGAGCATAGTTGTTATGGTTGTGGAACTGAAGTCCTTATTTCCTTTCTGGATGTCAGCCAGAACTACTGTAGGCTCCTGAAGGTCACTTGCAGATCCTTGACTGTGGGCCTCAGAATCTCAGCAGCAAAGAACTTCCTCGCATGTGTCAAATCTTTCTCAAACTCAGAAGTTCTCTGATTTCCTCTTCTACGACCATCAGGAGAAAACTCTGCTTTTGAAGGGCCTATATGATTAGCCTACTTGGCTATCTCCCCATCTTAATGTCAACTGTGCCGTTTAACATAATCATGCATAGAATCTTATTAGCAGTTCTGGGATTATACATGGTGTGTACACAGAGAGGGTGATAAATCTTCAGGGACATTTTAGAATCCTCCCTACCATTTAATGAGATAATTCTTTGCTGTGGGTTCTGTTCCGTGTAATATGAGTTAATTTAGCAGGATCCCTGTCCTTTACCCACTAGACCACCCAAACCCTTGGCCCCATACTAGTGCATGACCTGTTAGGAACTGAGTTGCACAGCACGAAGTGAGTGGTAGGCAAGTAAGCAAAGCTTCATCTGTATCTACAGCCACTCTCCATTACTTGCATTACTTCCTGAGCTTCATCTCTTGTCAGATTAGCCACAGCACTAGGTTCTCATAGGATCAGGAACCCTACTGTGAACCACGTGAGAAAGGGGTCTAGCTTGTGTACACCTTGCAAGAATCTAATGCCTGTTGATGGAGCTGAGGTGGTGATGCTAGCACTGGGGAATGGTTGCAAATATGAATTACCATTAACAAAGTAAATGTAATGCACTTAAATTATCTTGAAACCACCCCCACCCCCAGTCCTTGGAAAAATTGTCTTCTATGAAACTAGTCATGGTGTCAAAAAGATTGGGCACTGATGCACTAGATGACAGTTACATTCTCCACCCCAAGTTTTCACACTCAAAAATGTCCCCCAAGTTTGCCAAATGTCCCCCAGGGTGAGGATGAGAGGCAAAATTGCTCTGAGATAAGAATCACAGGTTAAAACTCTCTTCTGTTATCATGAAATGCAGTGTAAAAATAAAAATATGCATACTCCTATTTTAAGTCCCATAAAATATGGATTTTATTAACTTACTGTAATTTTATTAACTTGCTGTTGGTTTTTAAATACATAATAGCATACATCATTACAATGACTATTTTACAATAGAACTATAGTATTGATTTATTTTTGCTACTTGAACAGCAACCACGATAAACACTAGTTTTAAAAAATTAGGCAACTAGAAGGAAGAGTAGTGGGAAATTCAAAGAATTTAGACTTAAAATTGAGATAATTCTTTAATAGAAGTCAAAGCTGGATCTATATTGGCCTTCAAGTCCTAATTTTCCTTCAATTTGTTATGAATTTGCCACCTATGGAATTTTCTCTACTCTCTTAAAATTTATTGATATTCAACATGGAGCGTTTTCAAGGTTTTTAGTTTCACAGTTTTACATCTAGCTCTATAAAATGGAAGTGTCTTTTATTAGTTCTAAAAAGTATCTTTTGTGAGTTTCTGGGGACAAACTCTTCAAATATTCTCAGATTGCTAAAATTTCTCATGTCCATCCTCTCATAATATTTTTGAATTTATGGATTTTCACAGCATTCCTTCTTGACTTTTATTTTCTCCAGGTTTATGAATTCTTTTTTTTTTTCCAAAATCTCTGCTTATATAGAAGCATCTTTCTGTTCCATAATTCCTGTGGCCTCAAGATTTTGTAATGAGGGTAGAGTCTGCTTTTTTGAAGCCTTGCTATCAATAGTGTGGAGAGAAGGGGCTGTGGGCTGACGCTGCCAAAGCATACACCTAACTAGTTGTTTAAGTTTGGACTACTTAAAGTCAAGTCCTCTTTGCTGTTACTCTAATCTATAGATTATTTCACTTACTTTTTTGGATTGTTAAAAAATTAAAGATGTAATATATGCAAGGTCCCAAAATAGTGCTTAGCTCCTAGAAGTCACAAGTAAATTTAACTATTTGTTTCAGAAATATATGTTGAAAACTCATCTATGGTAAATGCATTTAGCAGTTGAAAACACACACAAAACAGATGCCTTGGTCCTCATATGCCTTTTATGCTCATATGAAGATGATACACAAAGGGAGGAAGATATTAACTGTGATGTTCTTGCCCTACTGGCTGGAAAATTAAGATTTTGGAAACTATCACACAGACCTAGGTACTGATGACAGTTCCCAATTTTGTCTTTTCAACCCTTAATGGGAGCCACTAGTAAAGAAGTAGATTACTAATGTATGCTATAACTATGATTATCCTCTGTGGGTAACTTTGCAAAATACAGACATCTAAACATCCCAAGATATTCTGATTCATTATGTTTCCAATGAGGCATAATAAGGTTGACCCCTGGAAAACATGGGACTTAGGGACACTGACCCTCCTCATGGAAAATGTACATATAATGTGTAGCCTGTTCTTCATATAATGGATTCCTGCACATCCCAGGTTCCCTCCATATTTGCAGTTCTATATTTGTGGATTCAACCAACAGAAGATCGTGTCACAATATACTACTTACTATTGAAAAACAAAAACCCACATAGTCATGGACCCGAACAGTTCAAACTTTTGTTGTTCAAGAATCAGCTATAACATCTGAAATTTCAAAGAATGTCAAGGTGAGTTTGATGTATAATTCAAGTCTGGAGGTTATGGCCTTGTGGACCATGATTTATGGTTACTTATTTTATCATCCACTAACCAACTGGGGATCATTGCTTTAATTTATTGTGTTGTTATGGACTTTTCTCAATGTGGTAATTTCCTGCTTGAAGTGTTTCAGGACTGGGTATATCAGTATTTTATGGAAGCACACAATAATGTTGTCTGTTTTGTGTTCGACATTCCTCACCAAAAATTCTCAACTTCTTGGCAAATCTTCTAGGCAAAGCTCACAAGTAACTATTTTATCCTGGAGTATGACTGATTAATAGAGAATCAAATGAAAAATGAAATAACTTTGGGTTTTCCTGGTGGCTCAGTGCTAAAGAATCTGTCTGCCAATCAGGAGATGCAGATTTGAGCTCTTGTTTGGGAAGATCCCCTGGAGAAGGAAAGGACAACCCACTCCAATATTCTTGTCTGGAAAATCCCTTGACAGAGCAGCCTGATAGGCTACAGTTCTTGGAGACACTAGGAGCTGGACATGACTTAGCAACTAAACAAGAAAAGCAACAACGATTCTTTATGTAAAGGCTAATGACATAAAGAAACAAAGCTGGTTATTCGATGTGGTGAGATCTGACACCTTGGGTGACTAGGCATATAAAAAAAAAATGATGCAAGTTTTTCATATCTACTACACGTCACTATGCACTATCTAGTGTGAAGTTCATATGCTTTTCCTCCCTTCATTTATATGATCTTGTTTGATCATCTTTAGATTTTTATATTTATATGTTATTTCATTCTTTAAAAACTAAGTGACATCTATAAATCTGGCAGGCTTACTAATCACTTTAGAAATCTAATTAAAGGAGTAAGTAAATATGATCTCTTAAGAATATTTTTTGAAATCCTTGCTTTCACAGCTTTCTACCTCTCTATTTCTGATCCAGGGTCATTGGCATTAATTCAATTGTTTATTCATTATCTCTTGTTTAGTTGATTTCCCTTTTCACTTTTCAACATTGTGTTTAACTTTTCAAAATTGTTTAATGTTGTTAGTTTAATTTTTCCATTTTTAAGAAAAAAGTAAAAAAACAACAAAAAAAGATACCTGCAATTATTAACCAAAGTGATCTCCACTTATAGTAGTTTTCCTATCTTTTCCTCAATATATACAATTCCATAAATGTCCCATAATCTTATGTTTTACTGCATTGTACTAAGCAGAAATAAGTATGCAAATAGGACTAACTGGGCTATAATTCATAAAATTATCCCAGATGTCCCTCTCAGGAATGAAATCAATTGATATTCTTAAAGGAACTACTTGTTAATCACACAATACCACATTTTCATAATTTTATCCTCATCTTTTATTCTCCATATTTTTTCTTGGTAATTGCCTATTTAATTGTCTGTAATATTTCTTTTAAAATGCTGTGTTTCAAGTGTTTTACCACACAATGGTTGATGACCATGGGTATCTTCCTACTCCAGCTTACACAATTTCCTCCAAATTTATTGGCTAATAGTATCCCCAGAATAAACCATGGCCCTAACTGTGTATTTAGGAATGTATGCCATTGAGCTTTATGATGACCATTGTAAATGGACTTCCAGAACTGAATTTTATTTGCTTGGCAAGAAAAACAAAAGTCACAATTCTTTCACTTCTGGTGTCCTGGAGCAATTAATATCCATTGCAAATGCAATTTGCCTTTTTCTATTATTGCTATTTCATACTAATTTTGAAATTCACCATTTCTTCCAGGGAACAGGAATCAGGCTCAATAGTTGAGTAAGAACTGGAAGTGATTTGAGCTCTTGCCTGGCAAATCCCATGAACGGAGGAGCCTGGTAGGCTGCAGTCCATGGAGTTGCTAGGAGTTGGACACGACTGAGAGACTTCACTTTCACTTTTCACTTTCATGCTTTGGAAAAGGAAATGGCAACCCACTCCAGTGTTCTTGCCTGGAGAATCCCAGGGACAGCGGAGCCTGGTGGGCTGCAGTCTATGGGGTCACACAGAGTCGGACACGACTGAAGCGACTTAGCAGCAGCAGCAGAAGCAGAATAGATTTATGTGAAGTCCTCATTATAATGGTGAACAAAGTTTGGAATTCTGGAAAGTTTAGAATTCTGAGGTTGGTAAACTTTGTATTTCTTTTAAAGGATGTTTGCATGTGACAATTTGAAAAGACATTAAAAATCATTTATTCTCACAAAGGTTATTCAAGGCACGTATAGTTTAGAATTTTCCCCTTTAAATATACCAAACTATCTGCTGTATTTTCTAAGATGATAATAAATCACTTCCAAATATATATACATTTGAACTGAAATGTTTCACATTTAAAGAAAGCTTAAAGGCAAGTAAAATTTTGATATCTGATATTACCTAGTTTTATATGCTAACATACCAACTGATACATATACATATATATAATATTTAAAATGTAAATATTAGTAAAGGATTCTTAGTTTCTCATACAGAGATTTTCTCCCAACATCCAGGGATATTATATTTACTTTTACAGTTAAAAATCAAGACTCATAAAATTAAACCAACTAATACAGAAGTTAATACTGGTAAAATTAAAATAATTTATAGGAATGAGGATCACAGAGGTTTGGTGGAAAAGTCACTAATCAAAGATAAAATATTTGCTGAGTTCTGTCATTAAGCAAAACATAGCAAGGGCTCCAACATATTTTTAATCTACTTGCTTATACAATCTCATCACAGAATACAGAATACCATATTTGAATAGAATACATAATGGAAACAAATTGAGAAAGAACAAAGAGATCATTAAAAAATGAGAACAATGACACAAAATCCATTTAAATACCTGCATTCAAAAATGTGAGGTTTTCCTTTGTTGTGTTTTGGTTTATGGAGCTGATTTCATTTAGCAAAGTTTTCCAAATATTTGCTATATATCTTAGGCACAGTTTAAGAGTTTCAAGCATTTTAATGGAATAACTACAGGAAATGGAAAATTTAGTGAGAAATTAACATTTGAAGAACTATTAATATAATTGAGTTGATTGCTATAGATTTGGAAAAGTCTGTCTTAGAAAAATAGCCTGGACTTTGAAATAAGAATAAAATAATTTTTAAGTCCTGTTCTGCCACTAATAAACAATATGAATTTGTCATGGCATTTAACCTCTCAAATAAAAGTGTTTATCCGTAAAGTGAAGATATAAGTTTGAAAATGCATGAAAAGGCTTACATGAGGCATTTGTAAAATAGTGAAGTGTCTTGCAGAGTAAGCACTCAAAAAGTATTTGCCATCGTGCTCAATGATGAATCATTTTTCCTAAAGTGAAGGGAGTGGGAAAGCAGGTTAAAATGGCTTTAATGCTAATATACTATTGGAACTTTACTTCAGAGGATGGATTTTATATGATGCCTGGGATTAATAACATTAATTTGTTCTAAAATTATATTTGTCTCTTAGCCAATGATCCTTATTTTTTTTTAAAAAAAAAGGGCAGTACAGCATAAAGAAAATAAAAACTATATCCATTTAAAATTTTTAGTTAGATAATAGAGATCAACATAGGATAACCAAGAGCAGTTTATTCAAGATACAAAGAGTGACTTTGAATTAATTACTTCAACATATCTAAATCCTATCACCTTTGAATCACAGATGCTTTCAAATAAACCAATGCTGACTTGATAAACACTACCATGAGCAGTATGAAAATGCAAAAAGACAGGACATTGAGAGATGAACTCCTGAGGTCGATAGTTGCCCATATTCTACTGGAGAACAGTGGAGGAATAACTCCAGAAAAATGAAGAGACGGAGCCAAAGCAAGAACAATACCCAATTGTGGATGTGACTGGTGATGGAAGTCAAGTCTGATGCTGGAAAGAGCAATATTCCATAGGAACCTGGAATGTTAGGTCCATGAATCAAGGCAAATTCGAAGTGGTCAAACAGGAGATGGCAAGAGTGAACATCAACATTTTAGGAATCAGCGAACTAAAATGGACTAGAATGGGTAAATTTAACTCAGATGACCATTATACCTACTACTGTGGGCAAGAATCCCTTCGAAGAAATAGAGTAGCCAGAGTCAGAAAGGCAGTATTTGTACTCAGTCTTAAACACAACATAATGATCTCTGTTCATTTCCAAGTAAACCATTCAATATCACAGAATAATAAGATTGATTATATTCTTTGCAGCCAAAGATGGAGAAGTTCTATACTGTCAGCAAAAACAAGACCGGGAGCTGACTGTGGCTCAGATCATGAACTCCTATTGCCAAATTCATATTTAAACTGAAGAAAGTAGGGAAAACCACTAGGCCACTCAGATCTAACCTAAATCAAATCTCTTACAATTATACAGTGGAAGTGACACATAGATTCAAGTGATTAGATCTAATAGACAGAGTGCCTGAAGAACTATGAATGGAGGTTCATGACACTGCACAGGAGGAAGGGATAAAAACCATCCCCAAGAATGCTAAGTCGCTTCAGTCGTGTCCGACTCTGTGTGACCCCATAGACGGCAGCCCACCAGGCTCCCCCGTCCCTGGGATTCTCCAGGCAAGAATACTGGAGTGGGTTGCCATTTCCTTCTCCGATGCATGAAAGAGAAAAGTGAAAGTGAAGTCGCTCAGTCGTGTCCGACTCTTAGCAACCCCATGGACTGCAGCCTACCAGGCTCCTCTGTCCATGGATTTTCCAGGCAAGAGTACTGGAGTGGGGTACCATTGCTTTCTCCGATCCCCAAGAAAAAGAAATGCAAAAAAGCAAAATGGCTGTTTGAGGAGGCCTTACAAATAGCTATGAAAAGAAGAGAAATGAAAGGCAAAGGAGAAAAGGAAAGACATACCCTTCTGAATGCAGATTTCCAAAGAATAGCAAGGAGAGATAAGAAAGCCTTCCTCAGTGATCAGTACAAAGAAATTGAGGAAAATAATAGAATGGGAAAGACTAGAGATCTCTTCAAGAAAATCAGAGATAACATGCAAAGATGGGCTCAATAAAGGACAGAAATGGTATGGACCTAACAGAAGCACAAGATACTAAGAAGAGGTGGCTCAAATACACAGAAAAACTAGACAAAAGAGATCTTCATGACCCAGATAATAATGATGGCATGGTCACTCACCTAGAGCCAAACATACTGAGATGTGACGTCAAGTGTGCTTTAGGAAGCGTCACTATGAACAAAGCTAGTGGAGGTGATGGGATTCCAGTTGAGCTTTTTCAAATCCTAAAATGATGCTGTGAAAGTGCTGCACTCAATATGCCAGCAAATTCGGAAAACTCAACAATGGCCACAGGACTGGAAAAGGTCAGTTTTCATTCCAATCCCAAAGAAAGGCAATGCCAAAGAATGCTCAAATTAATGCACTATTGCTCTCATCTCACATGCTAGCAAAGTAATGCTCAAAATTCTCCAAGCCAGGTTTCAAAAGTACGTTAACCGTAACTTCCAGATATTCAAGCTGAATTTAGAAAAGGCAGAGGAACCAGAGATCAAATTGATAACATCTGTTGGATCACTGAAAAAGCAAGAGAGTTCCAGAAAAACATTTATTCCTGCTTTATTGACTATGCCAAAGCCTTTGACTCTGTGGATCACAACAAACAATGGAAAATTCTTCAAGTGATGGAAATACCAGACCACCTGACCTGTGTCCTGAGAAATCTGTATGCAGGTCAAGAAACAACAGTTAAAAATGAATATGGAACAGGAGACTGTTTCCAAATCGGGAAAGGAGTATGTCAAGTCTGTGTATTGTCACCCTGTTTATTTAACCTATCTGCAGAGTACATCATGAGAAGTGCTGGACTGGATGAAGCACAAGCTGGAATCAAGATTTCCAGGAGAAATATCAATAACCTTAGATATGCAGATGACACGACCCTTAGGGCAGAAAGTGAAGAAGAACTAAAGAGTCTCTTGATGAAAGTGAAAGAGGAGAGTAAAAAAGTTGCCTTAAAGCTCAACATTCAGAAAACTAAGATCATGGCCTCTGGTCCCATCACTTCATGGCAAATAGATGGGGAAACAGTGGAAACAGTGAGAGACTATGTTTTTGAGCTTCAAAATCACTGCAGATGGTGACTGCAGTCATGAAATGAAAAGATGCTTACTCCTTGGAAGAAAAGTTATGACCAAACTAGACAGCATAATAAAAAGCAGAGACATTACTTTGCCAACAAAGGTCCATCTAGTCAAGGCTATGTTTTTTCCAGTAGTTATGTATGACTGTGAGAGTTGGACTGTAAGGAAAGCTGAATGCTGGAAAATTGATGCTTTGAATTGTCGTGTTGGAGAAGACTCTCGAGAGTCCCTTGGACAGCAAGTATATGCAACCAATCCATCCTAAAGGAAATCAGTCCTGAATGTTCATTGGAAGGACAGATGCTGAAGCTGAAACTCCAGTACTTTGGCCACCTGAAGTGACGAACTGACTCATTTGAAAAGACCCTGATGTTGGGAAAGATTGAAGGCGGGAGGAGAAGGGGATGACAGAGGATGAGATGGTTGGATGGCATCACTGTGTCAATGGACATGAGTTTGAATAAACTCTGGGAGTTGGTGATGGACAGGGAGGCCTAGCGTGCTGTAGTCCATGGGGTCACAAAGAGTCGGACATGACTGAGTGACTGAACTGAACTGAACTGAGTTGATAAATCTGCTAGGGATCAGAACAACTTTAACCATTTTTTAACAGCTTTCTTAAAAGTATCCCTTGATATACCTAATGAGTTGCCAGGAAGAAATTGCTGAGGTTGAAAATAGGGAAATATGATCAATTTCTAGGTTGAAAACAGAAAAGTAAGTGACTGCAGCCCTGCCCCTTTGAAGACCTCCTATTCTATCAATGCTCTTATCATGCTGAGACCTTGTCATTTCACCCTTTTCTGTAGTAGCATGGAGAGAAACATTTATAATAAAACAGTGGTTGTCATTGTTGTTTTTTTCAGAGAGGTTAAAAATGGGTGAAACTTTTTAGGGGTCTAAAGGATAAAATTCTCCAGGCAATAATACTGGAGTGGGCAGCCTTTTCCTTCTCCAGGGGATCTTCCTGACCCATGGATCAAACCCAGAACTCCTGCATTGCAGGAGAATTCTTTACTAGCTGGGCCACAAGGGAAGCCCAAAGGATTAAAAAAAAAAAAATTGTATTAAGTAATGACTAGATCCTTAGTTCCATTTTCTAGTGTTTAGTAAGTATTGAAGTTTGCTGTGGGAATATTTGAGAGTGCTTACATTTTTTACAAAATAATTTATGAAACATGTAATTATATAGAGCCTATCAGGTGCCCAGGAAATACAAAGCATTCAAAGGAAAAGAATGCAACACACTCTCCTCACCTCAGAAATATTAGTTTATTTGGGTCAAAAGAAATGCATGTTCCATATCAGGAAATAAGTATAGGGGCACTGAATGAAACAGATACCACAGAATGAAAAGAGCAGATGACTGAAGAAATTGGTGGGGGTTAGTGTTACAAGTCAAAAGTAAATATTAAGGCTATAGATATTCTGGATGAAGAGGTGCCCTACTTGAGAGTTCCTTGCCATGTGGCATTAAGGAAATGAAGAAAGGGAAAATGACCTTGGGGTGAGGGGCCGTAGAGAAGAAAGCTGAGGATATGAGATAAATAGCTCTGATGGAGTTGAACTTTGAATTAACACCTAAAATGTACATTCTTAAATAAGAAAAGACTGAGATACTTTTTTTAAGTTTGTTTATTTTTGGCAGGACAGAAATGAAAAGGACAAAGTAGTTTCTTGGTCATGTAGTTGTGGGTAGTAGTCGCTCACATAGCAAAAAAGTGTTTATTCTCTGGGCTTCCATGCAGCTGCCTGGAGCTGGCACTGGAGCCAGGCAGAGCTTGATCACATGAAACCAGCATAGACTTTTAAATGATAATTTTGCTGGATCTCACATCTAAGACCCCACAGACTTTGAGGGCTTAGCTCTCAAATCCAAGCTTTTGGAACCCAATTTTTGTTTCTCTCAAATTAATGCCTTTGAGATGAATATTAAAGCATATTTTGAAATTCAAAAGATAAGCATTGTCTTTCTAAGTTATCTGAACTTTTCCTTTCCCAGAGGCATGAAAGGTGAAAAATCTGAATTTCCCAGAATAATCAGGTTAATGTGTGTATATAGATACATATATGCATATAAAGCAATATATGTTTATTACATTTATATCATAAAAAATTACACTTATTATTGTTTTCTGAAGCAGACATTTTTCATTACTACTACTTTGTAAGACTGTTTTTTCAGTAAAACAATTTGGGAAACATTGTTTCTACTATTAAATGATAATAACTATTACCATATGAAATGTTATCTGAAATCCTGAACTATACATATTTTAAATAGATTATTTTAAAACTAGTTGACCATGAAACCTATTTCTTGAGATCTATACTTTATCTTTGCATAAGAGCTGAGTAAATACTTATGGGAAATATTGCTAAGTGGAATATAGAAATCATATGAAACAGAAATCAGTTTTTTAAGTGAGATTTTTCATCTCTCCCATCATCTACCTCAACCTAACAGCTGTGAGAAGTCAGAAAAACTTACTGACTTCTTACTCATCTTGCATTCTTAACTTGTGACATGTTATATAAGTTTTGCTTGCATGTGTCCTCAATCATGTCTGACTTTTTGTGACCCTCTGGACTGTAGCCACCAGGTTCTTCTGTCCATGGGATTCTCAAGGCAAGAATACTGGAGTAAGCTATAGCTGGGCTACATGTTTGTTTTGTTCAAATTTTCTTCAAAACTTGGATACATTTCTGGTAAAAAAAAAAAAAAGTATCAATATTCTTCTATAAAATATTGTTCACAATATTTTATAAAACAATATAAATTTTTATATTTTATATTATTTATATTTATATAAAATATAAATATAATTATATATTATATATATAATTATATATATATTATATAAAATTATATAAAATAATATTTATATTATTTTATATATATTCACAATATTTTATAAAAACAATATAAAATATTGTTTGAGATTTGATTTTTATTATTATTGTCAAGTTAGAGTAGATTTGTATAAAGGATAGTTAAGTAAAATATGTTTAAAGCCTGTAACTAACTAATTAATTAATAAATATTTATTAGGATTTTTGGTTGAGTAAAGATGCTTATGGCATCCAGCCCCATCACTTCATGGGAAATAGATGGGGAAACAGTGGAAACAGTGTCAGACTTTATTTTGGGGGGCTCCAAAATCACTGTAGATCGTGACTGCAGCCATGAAATTAAAAGACGCTTACTCCTTGGAAGGAAAGTTATGACCAACCTAGACAGCATATTCAAGAGCAAAGACATTACTTTGCCAACAAAGGTCCGTTTAGTCAAGGCTATGGTTTTTCCTGTGGTCATGTATGGATGTGAGAGTTGGACTGTGAAGAAGGCTGAGCGCTGAAGAATTGATGCTTTTGAACTGTGTTGTTGGAGAAGACTCTTGAGAGTCCCTTGGACTGCAAGGAGATCCAACCAGTCCATTCTGAAGGAGATCCACCCTGGGATTTCTTTGGAAGGAATGATGCTAAAGCTGAAACTCCAGTACTTTGGCCACCTCATGCGAAGAGTTGACTCATTGGCAAAGACTCTGATGCTGGGAGGGATTGGGGGCAGGAGGAGAAGGGGACGGCAGAGGATGAGATGGCTGGATGGCATCACTGACTCGATGGACGTGGGTCTGGGTGAACTCCGGGAGTTTGTGATGGAGGGAGGCCTGGCGTGCTGCGATTCATGGGATCGCGAAGAGTCGGACATGACTGAGCGACTGAACTGACTGAACTGAACTGAAAGACGCTTATAGCTAAGATATGAAACTAAGAATTGAAAAGGAACACTTGACAGATTTGATTAAATTTAGATTTAAACTGGTTCTTTAAAAAGATACCATAATTGAGGCTGATAGGCAAACAAGAGACAAAAATAGTTGCATTTTTCTGACAGTTTTACTTCTCAAAATGCATTATAATCTACTATATTTATGGAAGAAAAATATAAATTTCTTAGAAAACAGTGACATGAAGAAGTATCTAACAAAAAGTACAAAATACAGTATATCAAAATGTCTTTTCAGTTCAGTCACTCAGTCATGTCTGATTCTTTGTGACCCCATGGACTGAAGTATGCCAGACTTCCCTGTGTATCACCGACTCCTGGAGCTTGCTCAAACTCATGTCCATCGAGTTGGTGATGCCATCCAACCATCTCATCCTCTGTTGTCCGCTTCTCCTCCTGCCTTCAATCTTCCCCAGCATCAGGGTCTTTTTCAATGAGTCAGTTCTTCACATCAGGTGGCCAAATTATTGGAGCTCCAGCTTCAGCATTATTCCTTCCCATGAATATTAAGGACTCATTTCTTTTAGGATTTACTGGATTGATCTCCTGCAGTCCAAGGGACTCTCAAGAGTCTTCTCCAACAACACAGTTCAAAAGCATCAATTCTTTGGCGATCAGCTTTCTTTATAGTCCAACTCTCACATCCATACATGACTACTGGAAAAACCATAGCTTTGACTAGATGGACCTTTGTCAACAAAGTAATATCTCTGCCTTTTAATATGCTGTCTAGGTTGGTCACAGCTTTTCTTCCAAGGAGCAAGCATCTTTTAATTTCATGGCTGCAGGCAACATCTGCAGTGATTTTGGAGCCCCCAAAAATAAAGTCTGTCATCGTTTCCCCATCTATTTGTCATGAGGTGATGGGACCAGATGCCATGATCTTAGTTTTCTGAATGTTGAGCTTTAAGCCAACTTTTCCACTCTCCTCTTTCACTTTCATCAAGATGCTCTTCAATTCCTCTTCCCTTTCTGCCATAAGGGTGGTGTCATCTGCATATCTGAGATTATTGATATTTCTCCTGGAAGTCTTGATTCCAGCCTGTGCTTCATCCAGCCTGGCATTTGACATGATGTACTCTGCATATAAGTTAAATAAGCAGGGTGACAGTATACAGCCTTGATGTACTTCTTTCCCAATTTGGAACCAGTCCATTGTTCTATGTCTGGTTCCAACTGTTGCTTCTGGACCTGCATACAGATTTCTCAGAAGGCAGGTAGGGTGGTCTGGTATTCCCATCTCTTTAAGAATGTTCCACAGTTTGTTGTAGTCCATGTAGTTAAAGTCTTTGCCGTAATGAATAAAGCAGAAATAGACTTTTTTAGGGAATTCTTTTTTTTGTCTATGATCCAACGGATGTAGGCAATTTGATCTTTGGTTCCTCTGCCTTTTCTAAATTCAGTTTAAACATCTGGAAGATCTCAGCTCACGTACTGTTGAAGGCTGCTTTGGAGAATTTTGAGTATTATTTTGCTAGCATGTGAGATGAGTGCCATTGTGCAATAGTTTGAACGTTCTTTGGTACCGCCTTTCTTTGAGATTGGAATGAAAACTAACCTTTTCCAGACCTGTGACCTCTACTGAGTTTTCAAATTCGCTGGCATATTGAGTGAAGCACTTTCACAGCATCATCTTTTACAATTTGAAATAGCTCAACTGGAATTCCATCACCTCCACTAGCTTTGTTCATAGTGATACTTCCAAAGCCCACTTGACTTCACATTTCAGGATGTCTGACTCTAAGTGAATGATCACACCACCATGGTTATCTGGCTCATTAAGATATTTTTTGTATAATTCTGTGTATTCTTGCCACCTTTTCTCAATATTTTCTGCTTCTGTTAGGTCCCTACCATTTCTGTCCTTTATTGCACCCAATATTGCATGAAATGTTCCCTTGATATCTCTAGTTTTCTTGAAGAGATCTCTAGTCTTTCTTATTCTATTGTTTTCCTCTATTTCTTTGCATTCATTGATCACTGAGGAAGGCTTTTTTTATCTCTCCTCGTGTTTCTTTGGAACTCTGCATTCAGATGGGTAAATCTTTCCTTTACTCTTTTGCCTTTAGCTTCTCTTCTCAGCTCTTTGCAAGGCCTCCTCAGACAACCATTTTGCCATTTTGCCTCACACACTTTGAGTGTTTAAATGATCCCTGCGGAGGCATGGGTCATCAGTGGCCTGCCACTGGGACAGGGTCTGTGGCTGCAGCAGACCTGGGTCACGCAGTGTTACCCACCATAGAGCTGAACAGATGACCCACAAACTGCAGAACAATTATACTAAAGAAATTCTCGAGCTATTAAGAAAGTTCTAGGACCCACAATGGATTTTCCAACTTGGGGAACCAGCAAAAGGACTGAGAACCCTCAGGGAATTTGACTCTGGAGGCCAGTGGGATTTGATTACAGAACTTCCACAGGACTGGGGAAGCAGACTCTTGGAGGGCACAAAAAATACCCCATGGACCCCAGGAACCAGGAAAAAGGAGCAGTGTCCTCACAAGAGACTGAGTTGGACTTGCCTGTGAGTGTCCTAAAATCTCCAGTGGACAGTTTGG
Organism: Bos mutus; assembly: GCF_027580195.1. NCBI lineage: Eukaryota > Metazoa > Chordata > Mammalia > Artiodactyla > Bovidae > Bos > Bos mutus. The sequence continues at coordinate 40,516,190 of NC_091628.1, read as the reverse complement.
CCTCAGGTCAAACAGGGAGGTAACACAGCCCACCCATCAACAGAAAATTGGATTAAAGATTTACTGAGCATGGACCTGCCCGTCAGAACAAGACCCAGTTTCCCGCACAGTCAGTCTCTCACATCAGGAAGCTTACATTAGCCCCTTATCCTTTTTCATTAGAGGGCAGAAAGAATGAAAACCACAGTCACAGAAAACTAACCAGACTGATCACATGGACCACAACCTTGTCTAACTCAATGAAACTATACATGTTTAGAAGTCACTGATCCAGTAGTGTTCAAATAAATGAAAGTTAAAAATAACATTATCCTACCAGATTGATTAAAAAAAATTAAAAGATTGACCACATTCAATGTTGGAAAGAATTTGAGTATATATTCTTGGTGTATATTTAAGCTGATATCTATCAGGAAGGTTATAGTTTGGAAATAGTTATCAACATCATGTGCATTTCCTTTGCCCCAACAATCTCATTTTTATATATTTATCTATAGAGATACAAAAGAATTGAAGACACATGTATTGTGATGGCCAATATACCTTAGTATTTTAGAAAAATTAAGCATATGGGAATGATTAAATTTCTAGAATGTCCCCACCAATATTGATAAAGTTGATCTTTGAGTATTCACACACAAAGATGTTTTTTGAAATAGATATAAATATGTAAGACATACTTATCTGGGTGTACTAATGTGGTGGGAGTGAGGATGAGGACAATGGGGGTTTCAGAGGGCCTTGAGGTGACATACAACAGTCTACTGGCAGCTGAACTGGGGTAATACGAAAAAGACAACTTGAGAGGAATCATCCACCCTTTATATCATACTGTTTTTTTAAAGATCTCCTTTTGCCATCAGGAGTTTGTATAACTTTATAACTTAAGAAGTTACTGCAACTCTGAAAAACATTTCACATATGAATGCCATATTTTGTTGGATAAAAAGAGTATTAAAAGTAAAATAAATTTAAAGTGGAATTGATCACTAATGTGAATAGACCACACGTTTTTATGGAACTAAATAAAATATTTTAGCTACTAACCTGGTCTCATTAAAATGTTTACAATGAATTTTCGTAAGTTACATGGGGGAATACTATTTGTCAGCCATTGAAAGCATTGTGTAAGGAGCAACCCCACATCCAAGGAAGGAGTGGTGGCTGCGCAGGCGCAGGAGGGCCGAGAGGAGCTACTCCACGTTCAAGGTCAGGAGGGGTGGCTGTGAGGAGATACCCCTCGTCCAAGGTAAGGAGCAGCGGCTGTGCCTTGCTGGAGCAGCTGTGAAGAGATACCCCACGTCCAAGGTAAGAGAAACCCAAGTACGATGGTAGGAGTTGCAAGAGGCATCAGAGAGCAGACACACAAAATATAATCACAGAAAACTAGTCAATCTAATCACACGGACCACAGCCTTGTCTAACTCAGTAAAACTAAGCCATGGCGTGTGGGGCCACCCAAGACAGGCGGGTCATGGTGGAGAGGTCTGACAGAATGTGGTCCACTGGAGAAGGGAATGGCAAACCACTTCAGTATTCTTGCCTTGAGAATCCCATGAACAGTATGAAAAGGCAAAGTGATAGGATACTGAAAGAGGAACTCCCCAGGTGCGTAGGTGCCCAATATGCTACTGCAGATCAGTGGAGAAATAACTCCAGAAAGAATGAAGGGATGGAGCCAAAACAAAAACAACACCCAGCTATGGATGTGACTGGTGATGGAAGTCAAGTCCCATGCTGTAAAGAGCAATATTGCATAGGAACCTGGAATGTTAGGTCCATGAATCAAGGCGAATTGGAAGTCGTCAAACAGGAGTTGGCAAGACTGAACGTCAACATTCTAGGAATCAGAGAACTGAAATGGACTGGAATAGGTGAATTTAACTCCAATGACCATTATATCTACTACTGTGGGCAGGAATCCCTTAGAAGAAATGGAGTAGCCATCATGGTCAACAAAAGAGTCCAAAATGCAGTACTTGGATGCAATCTCAAAAACGACAGAATGATCTCTGTTTGTTTCCAAGGCAAACCATTCAATATCACAGTAATCCAAGTCTATGGCCAAACCAGTAATGCTGAAGCACCTGAAGTTGAACGGTTCTATGAAGACCTACAAGACCTTTTAGAACTAACACCCAAAAAAGATGTCCTTTTCATTATAGAGGACTGGAATGCAAAAGGAGGAAGTCAAGAAACACCTGGGGTAATAGGCAAATTTGGCCTTGGAATACAGAATGAAGCAGGGCAAAGTCTAATAGAGTTTTGTCAAGAGAACGCACTGGTCATAGCAAACACCCTCTTCCAACAACACAAGAGAAGACTCTACACAAGGACATCACCAGATAGTCAACACCAAAATCAGATTGATTATATTCTTTGTAGCCAAAGATGGAGAAGCTCTATACAGTCAGCAAAAACAAGACCAGGAGCTGACTGTGACTCAGATCATGAACTCCTTATTGCCAAATTCAGACTTAAATTGAAGAAAGTAGGGAAAACCAGTAGTCCATTCAGGTATGACCTAAATCAAATTCCTTATGATTATATAGTGGAAGTGAGAAATAGATTTAAGGGACTAGATCAGATAGAGTGCCTGAGGAACTATGGTCGGAAGTTCGCAACATTGTAGAGGAGACAGGGATCAAGACCATCCCCATGGAAAAGAAATGCAAAAAAAGCAAAATGGCTGTCTGGGAAGGCCTTACAAATAGCTGTGAAAAGAAGAGAAGGGAAAAGCAAAGGAGAAAAGGAAAGATATAAGAATGTGAATGCAGAGTTCTAAAGAATAGCAAGAAGAGATAAGAAAGCCTTCCTCAGCGATCAATGCAAAGAAATAGAGGAAAACAACAGAATGGGAAATACTAGAGATCTCTTCAAAAAAATTAGAAATAGCAAGGAAACATTTCATTCAAAGATGTGCACAATAAAGGACAGAAATGGTATGGACCTAACAAAAACAGAAGATATTAAGAAGAGGTGGCAAGAATACATAGAAGAACTGTACAAAAAAGAGCTTCACGACCAAGATAATCACGATGGTGTGATCACTGACCTAGAGCCAGACATCCTTGAATGTGAAATCAAGTGGGCCTTAGAAAGCATCACTATGAACAAAGCTAGGAGAGGTGATGGAATTCCAGTTGAGCTATTTCAAATCTTGAAGATGATGCTGTGAAAGTGCTGCACTTAATAAGTCAGCAAATTTGGAAAACTCAGCAGTGGCCACAGGACTGGAAAAGGTCAGTTTTCATTCCAATCGCAAAGAAAGGCAATGCCAAAGAATGCTGAAACTACTGCACAATTGCACTCATCTCACATGCTAGTAAAGTAATGCTCAAAATTCTCCAAGCCTGGCTTCAGCAATACGTGAACTGTGAACTTCTAGATGTTCAAGCTGGTTTTAGAAAAGGCAGAGGAACCACTGATCAAATTGCCAACATCCGCTGTATCAGGGAAAACGGAAGAGAGTTCCAGAAAAACATCTATTTCTGCTTTATTGACTATGCCAAAGCCTTTGACTGTGTGGATCACAATAAACTGTGGAAAATTCTGAAAAAGATGGAAATACCAGACCACTTGACCTGCCTCTTGAGAAACCTATATGCAGGTCAGGAAGCAACAGTTAGAACTGGACATGGAACAACAGACTGGTTCCAAATAGGACAAGGAGTACGTCAAGGCCGTATATTGTCACCCTGCTTATTTAACTTATATGCATAGTACATCCTGAGAAACACTGGACCGGAAGAAGCACAAGCTGGAATCAAGATTGCTGGGAGAAATATCAATAACCTCAGATATGCAGATGACACCACCCTTATGGCAGAAAGTGAAGAGGAACTAAAAGGCCCCTTGATGAAAGTGAAAGAGGAGAGTGGAAAAGTTGGGTTAAAGCTCAACATTCAGAAAACTAAGATCATGGCATCTGGTCCCATCACTTCATGGGAAATAGATGGGGAAACAGTGGGACTCCCAAATTACTGCAGATGGGAATTGCAGCCATGAAATTAAAAGAAGCTTACTCCTTGGAAGGAAAATTATGACCAACCTAGACAGCATATTAAAAAGCAGAGACATTACTTTGCCAACAAAGGTTCGTCTAGTCAAGGCTATGGTTTTTCCAGTGGTCATGTATGGATGTGAGAATTGGACTGTGAAGACAGCTGAGCGCCAAAGAATTGATGCTTTTGAACTGTGTTGTTGGAGAAGACTCTTGAGAGTCCCTTGGATGGCAAGGAGATCCAACCAGTCCATTCTAAAGGAAATCAGTCCTGGCTGTTCTTTTGGAAGGAATGATGCTAAAGCTGAAACTCCATTACTTTGTCCACCTCAGGTGAAGAGTTGACTCATTGGAAAAGACTCTGATGCTGGGAGGTATTGGGGGTAGGAGGAGAACGGGATGACAGAGGATGAGATGGCTGGATGGCATCACCAACTCTATGGACAGAAGTTTGGGAGAACTCGGGACTTGGTGATGGACAGGGAGGCCTGGTGTGCAGCGATTCATGGGGTCGCAAAGAGTCGGACACGACTGAGAGACTGAACTGAACTGAACTGAACTGATAGCATTGTATTAGAAGCTTGAATTTAAATAGATTATATAAATTTCAGATACAAAGTGGTAAATGAAGTCAGTGTACCTAACAGATTATCACAATTGCAAACAGCAAGTATAATTCATACTGATAACAGACTTTCCTGTTTCTTAAATATCCTTCCTTTATAACAACTGTTACTAAAGTATAGCTGTTTTTCAATGTTGTATTAGTTTCTACTACACGGCAAAGTGAATCAGCTATACATATGCATATCCCTTCTTTTTTGGATTTCCTTCCCATTTAGGTCACACCAGAGCACTGAGTAGAGTTCCCTCTACTATAGAGCAGGTTCTCATTAATTAAAATATGAAATAAATGAAAGTACTTTTGAAATAAAATCAATAAAATGGCCACATTTGGAAAACCGCAATATCCACAAATGTAATTAAGTACTGTGTGGATGTGATCTTTTTTAAAGAATAAATTATTTGAGATGGCAATACATCTATGAATCTCATAAAATATGAAGTCTTGATAATAAAGTATATTTAAAGAAAAATTACATATTTTTTCTTGCAGATGTAATTTCTTGCGTTCTTTTTCCAAGCTTTAAAAAAGATTGTTAGAAAAAAATAAACTCTTTACTTGCTGCCTGACTGAGACCTCATAAAATGTTAACAGAAGGCTAGAAATTTGTTTCACGTCACTCAGGAAGCTGAGTGCGGTTACGTAGATAATTCTGTGTGGCAAGAGAAATGCACGGCGTGCAGCCACCTCATGCGAAGAGTTGACTCATTGGAAAAGACTCTGATGCTCGGAGGGATTGGGGGCAGGAGGAGAAGGGGACAACAGAGAATGAGATGGCTGGGTGGCATCACGGACTCGATGAACGTGAGCCTGAGTGAACTCCGGGAGTTGGTGATGGACAGGGAGGCCTAGCGTGCTACAATTCATGGGATCGCAAAGAGTCGGACACAACTGAGCAACTGAACTGAACTGAATGTTCTATGAATTGAGGTCTATTCCCAAAAAGGGATGGGGACAAAAGAGAGCCTGACACATCAGAACAACTGCCCAGCAGGCTGGATTCTGCACAGGCGTGGGAACTGAGGAGTCCTGAAGGGAAAATCAGGACTACAGTAGAAGGGCTGGTCCGCGTGCTGGATTCAGTGAAGGAGGGAGAAGAGAGCCCCAGAGAGTTCATTCTCAGGCCTCCTCCTGTCATTGAGGATTCTTGGTATATTCTCCGGTAGGTTGCTGGCCTCACCTATTGGTGAACTGGGCTCCCATCTACTCCAAGTAGTGCTACTGATTGAAGATACGTGGGCTGCCTGTAGCAACTCAGGGCTGAGGTAGGAAAGAACCCACCTCTACCCTTCATGGGGAACACAAAGCTCTCGCTGGTCTGGGGAAATCTGTTTCTTTGGTTTGCTTTTTGGTCCTGTGTGTTTGTTTGTTTTTTTTTCTCTCTGTTTTTTTTCTGTGTTTTCCCCTGTATGAGCAGCGATTGAAAGTGAAAGTCCCGCAGTTGTGTTGACTCTTTGAGACCCCATGGCCTATACAGTCCATGGAATTCTCCTGTCCAGAATACTGGAGTGGATAGCAGTTCCCTTCTCCACGGAATCTTCCCAACCCAGGGATCAAATCCAGGTCTCCTGTATTGCAGGCGAATTCTCTACCAGCTGAACCACCTGGGAAGCTCAAGAATAGTGGAGTGGGTAGCCTATCCCTTCTCTAGCGGATCTTCCCCACCCAGGAATCAAACCAGGGTATCCTGCATTGCAGGCAGATTCTTCACCAACTGAGCTATCAGGGAAGTGATTATGTACAGGCTTTTCAAGACAGTGCAGAAGCCATGGCAACTATGACAGCAGAACAGAGATTCCTTTTCTCCCGGCTCTTCCTCAAATGGCTTTGCAAAAATAGTAGAAACCCTAGCCACCTAGCCGTGAATTCATTTCTTCAATTACAAGTAGCCTTCTTTCTTTTAATGTTAAATATCTGCTGAATGATGAAGTGGAGAAAACTGTCTTTATACTCAAGATGCTGCAACTAAGGACTATTTTTTTTCTGCCAAACAACAAGCTGGATATCATTTTTCCTTATCCTTGGGGAAACGGAGACACAATAGCTTCTGGGAGTGAGCATGTCCATGAGTTAGCACTTTAGGGATAAAGAACTTTTAAAAAAGAAGGTAAAATATGTTAACAATTATCATTAACATTTTTATATTGGTTACATGGTAAACTACATTTTAGATGTATGGGGCTGAATGAAATATGTTATTAATTTTACCTTATTTTTCAAAACTAACTATTATAATATTTAAAATTATGTGTGTGATCCAAATCATATTCAGTGAACAACACCATTTTACATCTAACTCCAAGATAAAAATAGAGGTCGCAGAGAATCAAGTCAATGATACCAAGAAGAAGCAATTAAGCAAATAAGATTATGAAATAGTCCACTGTACAACTACCCTAAAGTCAACAAAAATAAATTGTCATAAAATGAGAACTGTTTTAAACTGAGACTAAAGAGATGTAACAATAAGGGCAATGTAACCATAAATTTCATCAAGAGCCTCTTGATGAAAGTGAAAGAGGAGAGTGAAAAAGTTGGCTTAAAGCTCAACATTCAGAAAACTAAGATCATGGCATCTGGTCCCATCACTTCATGGCAAATAGATGGGGAAACAGTAGAAACAGTGGCTGACTTTATTTTTCTGGGCTGCAAAATCACTGCAGATGGTGACTGCAGCCATGAAATTAAAAGAGGCTTACTCCTTGGAAGGAAAGTTATGACCAACCTAGACAGCATATTAAAAAGCAGAGACATTACTTTACCAACAAAGGTCCATCTAGTCAAGGCTATGGTTTTTCCAGTAGTCATGTATGAATGTGAGAGTTGGACTGTGAAGAAAGCTGAGCGCCGAAGAATTGATGCTTTTGAACTGTGGTGTTGGAGAAGACTTTTGAGAGTCCCTTGGACTGCAAGGAGATCCAACCATCCTAAAGGAAATCAGTCCTGGGTGTTCATTGGAAGGACTGATGCTGAAGCTGAAACTCCAATACTTTGGCCACCTAATGCGAAGAGCTGACTCATTTGAAAAGACCCTGATGCTGGGAAAGATTGAGGGCAGGAGGAGAAGGGGACAACAGAGGATGAGATGGTTGGATGGCATCACCAACTCAATGGACATGAGTCTGGGTAGACTCCAGGAGTTGGGGATGAACAGCAAGGCCTGGCTTGCTGCGGTTCATTGGGTCGCAAAGAGTCAGACATGACTGAGCAACTGAACTGAACTGAACCGAACCATAAATTAGATTGCATTGTATTTAGAAGAGCCATTTGTGAATGGCTATAAACTTTCTGAGAATGAGAAGAAGAAATTGAATAATAAACTAGATATTAAATGATGTTATGGAATTATTACTACTTTCTTAAGTGTGATAATGATACTGAGATTATGGAGGAGACTGTCCTTATTCTTAGGAAATGCATTCTGAATAATTTTGCAATGACAGGTCTGTATCTTACTTTCAGATGGTTGAGCAAATGTGAGAAGAGATCAAGGAAATCCGAGATGATACTAAAAATTGCTGAATCTAGATAGAGGATTGTACTATTTTTCTACACATAGCATTTTTCTTATTAAAAGGCAAGGGTCCAAAGCTTCAAGTAGAGAAAGGTGGCCAACATTTCCACATTTTCTGTTACTCTGTGGTATACTATTTCTTCCATATGTATTTCTTAATTTGATTAGAAAATAAAATATGTAAATGTGTAATGTCAAATAATATAAAAATATCAAAGTCTCCACTACAAAATAAGTGATTATTCTTATATGCATTGATATTGATTCAGTTCCTTCCTTTCCCACCAGAGATCATTTCCAACTGAAACAGCAGATGTGAAATGGTAATAGTTATGCCAGTCAGCATTCCATAACTGTCGTTAACCCTGTAATTTTTTCTCACATAAATGTAAAACAATAATAGAATGAAATTGTATTGGACTCTATCAGGGATATTCATTGTAATTAAAACATCAAATTATGAAAAGAAAAATTACTTTTATACTCACTTGTCATAGATTTTCCCTTCAACTAGGCATCTGGACAGCTTTATAGCAGCTTTGCAGAACTACATTTTAATGCTATGTATCTGTCTTGTTTGACTTGATTTGAAATTTACACTCCTCTTTGTCTTCCTAATAACAGAATTAATAATCTCTAGCAGTTTAAGTGCAGATGTAACATAAAGATTATACCGAAATAGAATCCTAGTCATCTCAAAAAAATTGTAAATAAACCTCACATGATTACAAATGATACAAAGTAGACTGTTTGGCAAATTTCATTAGTAACCAATCTGGAATTCAAGAGCATATAAAAATAAATTTCAGTAAGTACCATTTGTATAATATTAGCAATATGCATATATTTGATTGTCACAACTTTAGAATGGATATTTTTCTCTTTTTTTCACCAATTTTTGACAATGGAAACTTTGTGTTAAGGCACTATTATTTCTATTTAAATAGGCAACACAGCAAGGTATCTCTCTTTTTATACCTTTTTAGGTCCTGAGAACCCCACAGAGTCTCAGCCACCACTGATTAACTCTTCAAAAAATAGACCTTAGAAATCAGCACAATGTGTACATTAATGAACCAGGACTGAAAAGTGTTCATGTTGAAACTAACACAAAAGAGGAAAGAAAGGAGGAAATAACAAGAATAGCACAGGCAATTTTATCACTTTTCTGAAAGAAACATTTGTTGTAATGTGTATACATTATATACAAACGTCATTGTATTGCTGGGTTTTCTAGCTATTGACTCGAATATAGTTTTACAAGGACAGGACTAGAATTACGATATTATAATTAGCTTACTAAATATCAAAAATACATTACTATCTTGCAAAAACATAATTAATAATTATATCATTCAAATAATATTTTGACAATGTATTAGTATTTAGACTTGAAATCATAGCAAAAATGGTTTACTAGTTTAATTTTTCCACAAAGTTAATTTCATGAAAGATAGAAAATAACTTACTAGGTTTATGAAATTTAGAAAATAAAAATTATAGCATAAATCATACATTTAACGCTTTTAGACAGTTTTAATATGCATTTCAGAAAAAGTCCTCTAGATGGCGCTGTTTATCAGTTAGAAATTATTCTAACTGATTCTTGAGTGAGTTAAATAGTATAAAATTCATTTTTCTAGTACTCAATTTTTCTTCAGCATATTTGTTTCTCTCTGAATGAATATTTAACCTAATTCGGCAAGTTTTTGGTAACTTACAAGGTTATTATTGCAGTTTATTGTGCAAATTTCCAGGAACAATTAAGTTGACCTAAAAACCTGAGAATAAAAATGTGTGATCAGTATCCTTTGAAGGAATTAAAATAAGTTATTGAGACTATCATAACCAGGATGAAAGAAATCTTAACAACTAACCAGATGAATTACATTAGTCTTTTTTTTTTTTTTAACTTGTACATAATCGCATATTTGAATGGATTTATCCATGTTTTAGGGCTTCTCTGGTGGCTCAGATGGGGAAGAATCTGCCTGTGATTCAGGAGACCAGGTTCGATCCCTGGGTCGGGAAGATCCGCCTGAGAAGGGGCAGGCTTGGATTTGACCCCTGGATCAGGAAGATACCCTGGAGGAGGAAACTGAAGCCCACTCCAGTATTCTTGCCTAGAGAATCCCATGGACAGAGTATCCTGGCCGGCTACAGTCACAAAGAGCCGGACATGACCGAGCGATTAAGCACATCTATGTTTTGTTGGAACTTACAGTTTTATAACCAAGGGAGGTCTTCCTCTTCTATTTGAAGTAACTGCACTTTTAATTTTTTAACTTGATGAACAGCCCAAACAAGTCACAAACATATCACAGAAACTAAGGCAATCTTATTTTGTCAGAGAATTTGAGAGTGGATAGATTTTTTTTTTAATTGTGAATTGATAGACATAATGACTTAAAATAATAAAATTAACTTTTATACTGGATATATTACACATTAATATAAAACCAATAAAAATGCCTCATATATACATTTAAAAATCTTACATTTTCTAAAAACAAGGATGGACAGAAACGGTCACACTTAGACTCAATAGTTGGTTTATAGATTTTCCATGCCTTCTACAAAAATAGAAAATTTGTCACAAATAGTTGGAAGAGAGATTTGTTTTATCCAGATTTCAATTAGTATTCCAGAGACAAAATTTATAACATATTTTGTCCATTTTCCTAAAGGTTATCAAATTAACTCCAGTAATATTTTAACTCTTGATTTGGCTATTAAGATATATAATTAAATATAAATTTGCTGAAATTAATTGTAATATATAAAAATGCAAATACTACACATCTGAAGAAATGTTCCCCAACTTTGGCGCTACTGCCAGGTTCAGTCAGATAATTATTTGGCATATGTGTGTGTGCGTATGTGTGTGTGTGTATGTGTGTGCTTCGCAGGTAGGTTAGTAGTAAAGAATCCACCTGCCAATGCAGGAGATGTGGGTTTGACCCCTGGGTTAGGAAGATACCCTGAAGGAGGAAATTGAAGCCCACTCCTGTATTCTTGCCTAGGAAATTCCATGGACAGAGGAGCCTGGCAGGATAACGTCCATAGGGTCACAAAGAGTTAGACTCCACTGAACATGCATGCCACACCATGCCATCATCATGTGTGTGGGTTGGGGGGCAAGTGAAGGAGGGGCATTTCTATGCATTGTAGACATTTAGCATCATCCCTGGCCTCTACCTCACCAAGGTCTCCTAAGAGATAAATTCAAGTTGAAAACCACTAATACAAACATCTGATTTTTTACTTTTTCAATTCTCCCTTACAATTATAACATGTAAATCATGTTATCATAGTTCATATTTTAGTCCTTCAAAGGATAATTTAATCAAGAATAGAGTCAAGCAAAACCACCAAGTCACTGTGCTTAGTTTCTTGTATTAATTAAGACTCTTGGTTGTAAGTCAGGAAAATCCTCTGGAGAAGGCACTGGCTACCCACTTCAGTATGCTTGCCTGGAAAATTCCATGGACAGAGGAGCCTGGAGGGCTATAGTTCATGGGGTCTCAAAGAGTCGGACACAACTGAGTAGCTAACACTTTCACTACTTTCAATAGATATTATTAAAGCTAATAGCTTGTAAGGAGTTCTCCATCTCTGGTTTCTTCTGTGCATCTTCATTTTTCTTATTCTCTTCCTCAACCTTCCTTTGGGTTTCTGGTCCATGAAATGAAAATTACTGCTTCTAGTTACTCCTGAATATATATCACTTCCTGTTCAGAAAGTGATTAGATTGATCTTGCAGTGTTTCTTTTGTAAATCTAGGTTCTTTGATAAAAGGGTTCATTTGTCTCTCTTGAACGAAGTATCTTCATAAACCATAATCAAGTGTTGGCAGAATGGAAAGACAATTTCTGGCAGGTTGGCACCCCACTCCAGTACTCTTGCCTGGAGAATCCCATGGACGGAGGAGCCTGGTGGGCTACAGTCCATGGGGTCGCTGAGAGTCAGACATGACTGAGCTACTTCACTTTCACTTTTCACTTTCATGCATTGAAGAAGGAAATGGCAACCCACTCCAGTATTCTTGCCTGGAGAATCCCAGGGACAGAGGAGCCTGTTGGGCTGCCGTCTATGGGGTCGCACAGAGTCAGACATGACTGACATGACTTGGCAGCAGCAGCAGGAGGAGCCCACACCCTGTGACTATAGTTGCTTTGCTTTTCATGTCGATGGGATATAGGGAGATACATTTCAAAAAAGTAGAAATCGTTTGTGAGCTTAGGAGTCCACACATGTATTCCATCACCTCCTTGTTGGCACCTCCTGTGCTCCTCTGTGGCCTGCTACCCTCATATTGCTCAGTAAATGCCCTGAGTCCTCCTTCTCTGTTGCATGCAGCCTGCCTTTCCCCAAAGGGGGCCAGTCTCCAAACAGACTTCTTCCTCAGTCCTAGTGAGTTTGAAGTAAAACGAAAGTTTAGCTCAAGATACCTAATCTCAGCGGGGAAGAAAACAAGCTAAATCAAATTAATACATGAGTGATGTGTAAATTTCTTGATCCTCTGAGCATTACTTGTGTTGAAAGTTTGTTTGGTAATAGAATGAATCCCTGTATGTTACAGTGATAGACATAGGCCTTGTTCCAATGCTCTTTTTGTTTTGTTTATTCCTCTGAGGCATGACACTTTGTCTCTAGGATGCCTTTTAAGTCCTTGCTGCTTAAAAACTAGTCCACTGATCAACAGCATTAGGATGCTCTCAGAACATGACAGAAAGGCAGGACCTCAGTGTCCACCACAGATCCAATATATCAGAATGCATTTTAATTTAGCAACATTTCTAGGTCATTTGTATTTATGTTAAAGGTTAAGAAACACAGAGCAGGTTAATTAATTGTTATTTAACTCATGAGTAGAGAATGCAACTTTAGTATAAGACCAGGCTTACGATAGTAAATTCAGTAAACATTCTGGAACAATATGAAGATTAGACACAATTGGATGTATATCTATGTATATCAACAAGAAACTGCTATTGAGCATTAGAACTATTGATTAATGTAACAAGCAAAAACTTTAAAGTCTGAAATATAGAGGAAAGAGATTGTGATGAGAATTAGCAAAGTAGAAAGGACTAACAGTATAGTGTGCCTCACTGCAAACAAACAGTAAGAGCCCTTGGCTGAATTATGCTTGAAATATAGTTATTTGAATATTTATGTGCTGAGTATATAGGAGAGTTTTAAACTATATTAGCTATGTTTTTAACATATATTTAAAATAGTATGTTTTTAAGTTAGATGTTTGATGGATTAAAGAATAGATTTATACCACAAAATTTGTCCCTTATGTGTTTTATAATCTTGCATGTAATTCTCACCTTCCACATTTTTCTATTAATTGTGGTGCTCACCCAAAGTGTTACCTGGTCTTTAGGATATACTTATCTGTTGTAATATGCCAAAAAGCCAGGTGAGTTCCTTAGTGAGGGGCAAATATTACTAGAAGATACTTACTCTTTCATTTCATTACTGTTTCAGCATAACTGTTAAAGACACTTTTATTGGTATAATCGTTACCTCTAGAAACTAAACAGTTAACTTGCAATTAGGCTTTAGATATACTGATCTTGCACTCAAACATGTATGCAATTCACTTTCTAAAATTAACACACTGCATAAATATTTTTGTGACTTGAAAGATTTCTAATCATTTTGAAATTGTAAGGGGTACTTACTGCATTTTGTTATATTTTGCAAGTTACATGTTTACAAGGAAAGTTTTCCTAATTAGGCTTTCTTGTAATCTCTACAGCTAATGTTTCTTGTAGTATGCTATTTTAAAAAATGAATATCTCTTATGATGACCCCATACCATAAAGCCAAGAAGTTTCTTTGAGGCTCTTTCAATCCTTTCTGGAAATTTCACCAATCTGTTTGAGGCTGACATACTGTTGATTCATAGGCATAGGATTGAAAAGATGACGTACTTTTCAGGATTTTTAAAAGGATTGTATTAGTGTGTACTGTGGAATAAGATCTTTTTTTAAGAAAAAAGTTTATTTTAAAGAATTATGTATACACACACACACAATTTTTGTAAACAGAATGATATTGACTCAAACCCCAAACAAAGCTTGTATCAGTTATCTAGCAAAGGCTGAGCAGGCCCTAAATTCATTACTTGGGTGTTATCAGTGATATAGAGGCTGCTGGAGTCAATGGAATATGCATAGTCTCCCTGACTCATCCTAATTCAATTAGAAGGGGACTGTCCATTGAATTTGTTTCCTGTGAGGAGTCTATATGAGAAAAATGAGGCTCATTCATTCTGCCATATATTAGTTAGTCTATTTATGTGCATATCAAGTAACAAATTTGGCTCCCAGATTATTATGTGAGCTTATTAAAACACACACACACACACACAGGAAAAATAGGCTTAAAAGAAATATATGCATAAAGAAATTGGGGGAGGGGAACAAGGAATGAAAATGACTACAATGCTGTGGTTTCAAGTAATATAAATTCATATTTTTGACAACATATTCTTACAATAAGAAGTAGGACTACTGAAAGAAATGTTTTAAAATCTGTACTATATTTATTTTAAATTGAAAAAGATCTAATATCTATGAAAAATAATTTCCCAATTATCTTTGGGCAAATATAGTTGTGTTGGAAACATGTCCTTATCTCAACATTTTTCTATTTCTATTTTAAGTGCAAATAGAGGTGTTTTCAAATAATGTGCATGCTATGTTTGAACATTTATCATTTATATGAATATGAATTGATCAAACTTGATATTCTAATTGAACTGTTCTTAGCTACAAAAATAAATATTATACATACACAAGAAATAGAAAGTTTTGTATATGTCACTTAAAATTGCATGACTTTAAAATGATCAAAGTATTTAAAATTAAGCATATATTAATTTTCTTTTTACTATCTTTAAATCATTTTTTAATACTTCCTGAGTGATTACTTGAGTCATTTCTGGGATGGGGAAAACATTTGTTATGAGATCTATGTTTACATGAAGTCTTAAACAACCAATAATGAAATCTGAAAGTTCAATATTTTCTTTATTTACACAGTAATCATGATAAAATAGTGGCACTGGAAATGTCAGTTTATAGTGTAGTAACTGTTAGAGCTACAAACTTGACATCTATAATCATTGTCAGTCATAAAAATATAGCAAATTGGGATAAATTTAGTTCAGTCATTCAAACAGTGAAGCTTTTTGTCACCTGCTTTCCTTTGCCATTTGAATACCTTGGTCTGCTCCAGCTGCTGCTAAGTCACTTCAGTTGTGTCTGACTCCGTGTGACCTCATAGACAGCCTCCCACCAGGCTCCCCCATCCCTGGGATTCTCCAGGCAAGAACACTGGAGTAGGTTGCCATTTCCTTCTCCAATGCATGAAAGTGAAGTCGCTCAGTCGTGTCCGACTCTTAGTGACCTCACGGACTGCAGCCTATCAGGCTCCTCCGTACATGGGATTTTCCAGACAAGAGTACTGGAGTGGGGTGCCATTGCCTTCTCCGACCTTGGCCTAGGTTTTCCTTAAAAAAAAGAAGAAGAAGAAAAAAAAAAAAGAAAGATGTTCAAAGAAAAGAGCTAATACTGAAGCAAAAGAATGATTCAAGGAGCTTACTACACTTGCCAGTTTGCACAACCTTAAAAGGTGCTAATTGTCTTTTTGTGGTGTTAAAATTCTGCATTGTCATTTTCTAAACAGTGATAACACAAATAATCCTCGGCATTCTTTTGCATAATTCCAACCTTCTCCTCTCCTAGAAATACAGAATAATAGTCTAGCCTCTTCTGTGAGACAGGGACAATAAAACCTGCTGTGACAGAAGAGCTCCTGTGATTGATTGATTAATGTCGGTTAGTCATAATAAGACATCTGGATTAAAGGAACTTTTGAAGTACAGGGCACAAAAGAATTTTATTTTATTTTTAACCTTGATTGGAATATAGAACTAGTATATTACAGTTGAAAATTTTAGTCTTTAAATCCTTGAGGAGGTCATTTGATCATTTCAAATACCACAGTCTATGTCATTTATAGAAAATGTAACTTAAAAAAACTTTTATGATCTCTGTATGAAATGTAATTTTAAAATGCTGAATGGTAACTAGAAAATTGTCTTTGAAAATCCAATTAACAAACTGAACTGATTAATAATTTGTTATTAAATGGAAATTATTGTTTAAATATATAAACAACATTAAATTCTTAGAACATAAAATAATTTTACTAATTTGATATCTCTGTCTGTATAAATGTGTAATAGCATGTTAGTCTTCACTTAACTGGCCAAAGGTGACTTAGCTTTGCAAGTATTCCATGACCTATATAACCAGCAAAGAACACTAAGGCAATTTTACTACAGCCTGGATGGCATAATTCTTACATTA
Organism: Bos mutus; assembly: GCF_027580195.1. Taxonomy (NCBI): domain Eukaryota; kingdom Metazoa; phylum Chordata; class Mammalia; order Artiodactyla; family Bovidae; genus Bos; species Bos mutus. Next base: position 40,499,655 of record NC_091628.1, on the reverse strand, counting down.
TTAATCAGGTACAACACAGGTGAGAACATGATAATTCCTTGCTGCAGAAAACATGAATTGACAAAGATGGTATAAGGGATAATTGAAGAGATCTAACTGGAAATCTAACATATGTATTTGAAGATGTATATTAGAAGTCATATAATTGAGAATCTAACATTTTACTAAATTCAGGAAAGAGAAAGGTGATTAAAATGCAGCAAAAAACCAAAAAACAAAACACCTCAATAAATGTTCCCCTACAAAAACTAAAATTAGTGAATACTATCATTTCACTAATTCATAATTATGCAGATACATCTTTTTAAAAAAAATTAAGAGAGTTGGATTGTGAAGAACTCTCAATATGCGAACTTTTTATATCATGGTTTTGGCAGAAGACTCAAGTTATGATAGCAGAGGGTTAGGAAAATGACCCTTTATATCAATTAATTTTCTTCCAGGAATATTAATAAGACCTCTAATAATATTTCTGATTCTGGAGTTTAGCATTTGGACTATAATAGTAAAAGTGAAAGTGAAGTTGCTCAGTCAAGTCTAACTCTTTGCAATGGGTGGACTGTAGCCCACCAAGCTCCTCCATCCATGGGATTCTCCAGGCAAGAATACTGGAGTGGGTTGCCATTTCCTTCTCCTTCTACAATAGGGCAAACAATAAGCTTCAACTATTCTAGCTCTCAGAAGTAAAACGACTACAATAAAAGAATCCAAGAAATTTAGACCTGTGGGATAAACACCCATAAGATGGAATAAGTCAGTAGCCCTATCTCTATATTAAACTCAATTTCCTTTTAAAAGATCTACATGTACTTCATTTGGGGGGTATACCCTGTGCTTTCTGTTAAGTAAAGTCTCCTGGTCATAAGTTTTATCATGTGATGATTTCTTTTCTCTTCCTTAACCTTCATCTGTATTCATGCTAAGATTTCATTTATGAGCATAGGGTAATAATGGGTCCTGACTACAAGTAAAGCTACCCCTCAGCAAATAGAAACATTTCCACTTTGTGAATATGTTTAATAATTATGGCTAAGCTATGTGTTGTGATTTTGAAATGACTACAGTATGATTGGAATGAGAATGTGAGATAACTAATGTTTCATAAATGGACTGGAAAGTGGCCGTGCTGCAGTGTTTATTGTAAATGTAGCAGATTGATGGTTCATTTATTATTTTAAACTAGTTCAGAGCATAAAATATGTGACAATTGGAACAAAGCACTAGCTATAATTGTTGATACCATGAATGGCAAAATGATCACTCACTATGGTAAAATAAAAGAATATTCCTTTAATTCACTGGTGTTATTGTATGAGGTAATATTTTCCTTTTGACTTTTTAGATACTTGAGCAAACCTTTTTCCTAATCATTCAAAATACTGCTAGAGTTGTTTAGCCATTTTAAAACAGTATCAACCTATGGTCTGCTAGATTCATGTTTATATTTCATATAGATGGAGTTGATGTGTTTTACAGGGGCCTCTGAGGCCCTGCACTTTTACTGTGAATATTCCATCTGAGGAAAAGTTTGAATAAAAAACAAATTTTCATAGATGTGAGGAAATTGCAGTGTCAAAATTAGTTGGTCAAATAATGGAATTATTTACACAATATCTAAGTTTGGTAGGTTTGCTTAGTGATTTCTTTTTTTCTTTTTACTTTCAAGTACCTAAAAATAAGTGTTCATATTTTAAAAGGAAAGCCATTGTATTCAAAAACAAAAGGTGTTCCCTAACACGCCATCACAGTGCAGAACTACGTGAAAAAGCCTCAAGCCATCTTTAGCCCAGTACAGAATAGGGAACACGGAGGTTTAAAATAAATGCCCTTTCCTCCCTGTTAGATAGTACAAGTTATTCAATCATGCATTAAGGCCTTCTCAAACAACCTTTACAGGTCATGCAAAAATATATATATATATATACATTTTGTTCGAAGTGAACTGTTATTAATGCCTCAAACTTTACTGAGGTATCTGGCGTCGTAGGTACAAATATTCGTGGTTTACCGATTTTAAACGTTCAGTCAAATATGGACAGTGCTTTCGGGGCCAATATTTAAAGAATAAGGCTAATTCTTTTCGAGAGTCCCTCTATCCCGCTTTTACATGAAAATAAGAAATGCATCAGGATACTCGACGACGGGAACAGGAGTCAGAAAAACCAAGTGCACAGGGAAAGACAAGTACTAGTGTACACGTCAAGTTGGAATCAGCAGACAGTGTAGGGGAGAGAAACGTTCCACAGCTTGGGGAGCAGCTAGACCGGACTCCTTCCAGCGTTTCGCGACCAAAGTTTGCAGCTAGGTGAGCTGAAGCGGCTTTTGCCACGGCCGCGCGTCCGGGAGAGCTCGGGTTCACAGGTTCTGGGCGCGGCGGGAGCAGAAGTACAAGCACAGCCTGGATCGGCTGCCGCGGCCCGTTCATGCGGCTCACGGCAGGCTGGCCTCAGGCTGTCTAGGGGATCCCAGAGGCTGTCATTTTCCCTTTCTCCGGGCAGCTTCCGTCACCCTACACGAAGGGAGTGCTCAAATTAATTTTCTTTCCTGTTTTGATTGAGATTCGAATATCCTCTGTCCCGACCTTTCCAAGTCGCCCTCTCTGCCCTTCTGGCCAACGTTCCTGCCAGGAAAAGCCTTTAGTTGCGGCACCGTGAGTGTAGTCCTTCTAACGCGCTCCGGGGATGTGCTGGCCGGTGCTCCGCCTCGGAGCCCGGAAGAACTCTTTCCCATCAGGGCATTCTGGTCCCCCCATTTAGCAAAGAGAACTGTGGAATGTGCGCCCGCAGCTGAGCCGCCTCCGGCATCCCCCAACCGCCCGCTGCGGTGCCCGAGGCTCTCGGATCTGCGCTCGCAAGCCCCGCCTGCCTCCGGTGCCGCCCCTATTCGGGCGACCGCCGGGACTCGGCCTCTGGCTGCCCAGACCAGCCGCCGGCCCGCAGTGCTCTTGAGAGCCGCGTCCGCTCGGGCCTCGGGAGCGCCGCCACTTCCCTCCCGGGCCAGACCCTGCTGGGCATGCTCAGTGCGCCTCCTGGAACCCGGCTCTCGCGCAGCCAGGATCGGGTCTCCGGGTTTTCGCGGCTGCCGAGGGGGCACTGGGGAAGGGAGGCTGGGAGACAGTCAGCGCCCTGTTCCTCTCCCGGCTGCGGCCGCCCGCACCGCAAGATTCGGGCCAATCAGGGTCCGGAGGCGGGGCTTCGGCCGTCACGCCCTCCCTCTGGGCTTATTGAGAGTTATATCAAGAAATTCAGTTCAGAGAGGGAGAAGGAGAGAGGGGCAGAGGCAAAGGGAGAGAGAAAGAGCGTGCCAGACAGGAAGGAGCGCCCTAGAGTCTCAGAAGCACGCAAGAGATAACCAATTAGGAATTTTTCGGGCAACTGTCACCCCGGAGAGCACCCAGAGACTCACCACCACCCCAACTCTGACGTTTCCTACAAGAAGTTAGAGACTTAAGCAGTACTGACATCGAAGGGAAATGGTATACTTGATGCTGTGGAAAATACCCCTGAGCTGAAGAAGTGCAAGTGGATGTAGTGTGTGTGCTAAATACCAGGAGAGCTCAGACCCCGTGGGTAATAGAGACGAAATGTGGAGAGAATGACTAACGACAAATCTGTGAATTTGTTCTCTGGAGTTGCTAATTTGCCAGCCCGAAGCAACACATTTTACAAGGAGAAAACGTTTTGCTGCTTCTGATTTCTCCCCAAACTGGTGCTACCAAATGCATGGCTTTCTATGTGTTGGAACAGCTCATTCCTAACTGCAGCATACCGGGAAAGGGGAAAGGTTGAGGCAACTAACGTAAGTGTAAAGTTTCGCATGCACAATTGTAAATTTTGTGTTTAGATATGTCCTCGGTGTAGACGAGTGATGTTTATAACTGGGTAGACGGTTGGGGCAGAGCTCACCTACTAGGCTGTATCTGCATCCCTACCTGCATCACTCTGCCGGAACTAATCGCAGGCATCAGCCACCGTGCAGCCTAATGCAGATAAGATTAGAGCCTGGAAACTGACCAGTTCTACTCAAGTAGGTAGCTGCCTGGAGGCTTGTACCCGTTTTAATTGCAGTTAGGAGGGCATCGAAGCAGAAGGCTTTCTACCTGCATTATTGACTCTCAGTATTTATGTGTGGCAGACGTTACTAATACTATAAACGGAGATGGGGTTAAGAACTGCATTTTTTTTCCCTTTCCTCTTTTATGCTCAGTAGAAAATTTTGTGCAGTTACATGGAAATGTTAGCTTCATTTCACTTATGTCTTGGCACTCTTTTCCACCTCTAGGATAAGGAATCCTATGTTATTATATGTATTCTAAAAGTTTTAATGTGTTTATTAATTCTAATGGGGATAATTTAGCAACATGGAGAAATGAGAGCAAGGTCTGTGTAAACTGAAGGTCTTGGTATTGTGCTTTTAGGCAATGAGGTTATGTAGTGGCCGGTGACTACTGCTTCTGATGCTGCAGCAGCATGTCCGAATGCTTGCTTCCCAGTAAAATTGTATTCAGAAGGCAGCTGAAAAACTGGGAGGGAAGAAAAAAAGATTGTTTAGAAGAAAGAGATGACTCAGTCTGGCAGAGAAGAAAACACATCACATTTGACATGTGACAAAGCAATTAGCAGGAACCATAGCTAAATACTTGGTGTTTTTCACTAGCTCCTGAAAAAACTAAGGGAGGTGGGTTAGAAGCCAGGAGATGGGTAAGAGGGGGGAGGGGAAGAGGAAACCAAGGACGCATGTTTTGAATTAAACAGTGTCCTACCAACAGTGTGGGTGAATGCAGGTAAAAATAGCAGTTGCCCTTAATTCAAAAGTAGATAATTTTATTTTCTCTGGGCAAATGCAACAAGCAGGGGCTATTTGGTGTTTTTATTCACAGAGTTAACTTGCAAACAGTGGCAGAGCAAACTGCCATGTTTACTAATATGCAGTGGAAAATGTGTTGTGATATTTCATGACTGTGTGCTTTTGTTTACTGAAGAATAATGTTGTCTATACGATTGTGTTGACAGTGGCTGTCTCCAAATAAGCGATGAGATGTAATGCATCCTCCAGTCCATGCACGCTTCCTTTTGCAATTTGTGCCTCATTCCTCAGTGGAGACCTTTAAACCCTAAGTCCAGGAAAAAGAAAATAAATACATTATCATGGACCTGAGGGATTTTTACCTGTTGGCTGCTCTGATTGCCTGTTTAAGGCTGGATTCCGCAATAGCTCAAGAACTTATTTACACTATTAGAGAGGAATTGCCTGAAAATGTACCCATAGGAAACATACCAAAGGATCTGAACATTTCTCACATCAATGCTGCCACAGGGACCAGCGCCAGCCTTGTCTACAGACTGGTTTCTAAAGCTGGGGATGCCCCTTTGGTGAAAGTATCCAGTAGCACTGGGGAAATTTTCACAACCTCCAATAGAATAGACAGAGAAAAACTCTGTGCTGGAGCCTCTTATGCTGAGGAGAATGAGTGTTTCTTTGAACTTGAGGTGGTGATCCTCCCCAATGATTTTTTCAGGCTGATCAAAATAAAAATAATTGTCAAGGATACCAATGATAATGCCCCCATGTTTCCATCTCCTGTCATCAATATTTCCATCCCAGAAAACACTTTGATCAACAGCCGCTTTCCAATTCCATCAGCAACAGATCCTGACACAGGCTTCAATGGTGTACAGCATTATGAATTGTTAAATGGGCAGAGTGTTTTTGGACTGGATATCGTGGAAACTCCGGAAGGAGAAAAGTGGCCGCAATTGATTGTTCAGCAAAACTTGGACAGAGAACAGAAAGATACCTACGTGATGAAAATCAAAGTAGAGGATGGAGGCACCCCACAAAAGTCCAGCACCGCCATCCTGCAGGTCACAGTAAGTGATGTAAATGACAACAAGCCAGTGTTTAAAGAGGGTCAGGTGGAGGTGCACATTCCAGAGAATGCTCCCGTGGGCACCTCCGTAATTCAGCTCCATGCCACTGATGCAGATATAGGCAGTAATGCTGAAATCCGGTACATTTTTGGTGCCCAGGTTGCGCCTGCAACCAAAAGACTCTTTGCTTTAAATAATACTACTGGGCTCATTACAGTTCAGAGGTCCTTAGACCGAGAGGAGACAGCTATTCACAAAGTGACAGTACTGGCTAGTGATGGCAGCTCTACTCCTGCTAGAGCAACGGTTACCATCAATGTCACTGATGTAAATGATAACCCTCCGAACATAGACCTCAGGTACATTATAAGTCCCATCAATGGCACCGTGTATTTGTCTGAGAAAGATCCTGTCAATACAAAGATTGCCCTAATTACAGTTTCAGATAAGGACACAGATGTGAATGGCAAAGTGATCTGTTTTATTGAAAGAGAGGTCCCGTTTCATTTGAAGGCAGTATATGACAACCAATATTTGTTAGAGACCTCCTCTTTGTTGGACTATGAGGGCACCAAAGAATTCAGCTTTAAAATCGTTGCCTCTGATTCTGGGAAGCCCAGTTTAAATCAGACTGCTCTGGTAAGGGTTAAGCTTGAGGATGAAAATGACAACCCACCAATTTTCAACCAGCCTGTAATTGAGCTGTCAGTTTCTGAAAACAACCGACGTGGGTTATACTTAACAACTATTAGTGCCACAGATGAAGACAGTGGGAAAAATGCAGATATTGTTTATCAGCTTGGACCGAATGCCTCCTTCTTTGATCTGGACCGAAAGACAGGAGTTTTGACAGCCTCTAGGGTCTTTGACAGAGAAGAACAAGAAAGATTCATTTTTACAGTAACTGCCAGGGACAATGGGACCCCTCCCCTCCAAAGTCAAGCGGCCGTGATAGTTACTGTTCTGGATGAGAATGACAATAGCCCTAAGTTTACTCATAATCATTTTCAATTTTTTGTGTCTGAGAATCTGCCAAAGTATAGTACTGTGGGGGTAATCACAGTGACAGATGCAGATGCTGGAGAGAATAAGGCTGTGACTCTTTCCATTCTAAATGACAATGATAATTTTGTGTTGGATCCCTATTCTGGAGTCATAAAGTCAAATGTCTCATTTGACAGAGAGCAGCAGAGTTCCTACACTTTTGATGTCAAAGCCACTGATGGGGGACAACCACCCCGTTCCTCTACTGCAAAAGTAACTATAAATGTCATGGATGTCAATGACAATAGTCCTGTTGTCATTTCACCTCCTTCTAATACTTCTTTTAAGTTGGTGCCTCTCTCAGCCATTCCTGGCTCAGTGGTAGCAGAAGTTTTTGCAGTGGATATTGACACTGGAATGAACGCTGAACTTAAGTATACAATTGTGAGTGGTAACAACAAAGGCTTGTTTCGGATTGATCCAGTAACAGGTAACATCACCCTGGAAGAAAAACCAGCACCAACTGATGTGGGCTTGCACCGATTGGTGGTCAACATAAGTGACTTGGGATACCCTAAGTCTCTACACACACTTGTGCTTGTTTTCCTTTATGTTAATGACACTGCTGGCAATGCTTCCTATATCTATGACTTGATTCGCAGGACTATGGAGACCCCATTGGACAGAAACATAGGGGATAGCAGCCAACCCTATCAAAACGAGGACTATCTCACCATCATGATCGCCATCGTCGCAGGTGCCATGGTGGTCATCGTTGTGATTTTTGTCACTGTTCTGGTGCGCTGTCGCCACGCATCAAGATTCAAAGCAGCTCAAAGGAGCAAGCAAGGTGCCGAATGGATGTCCCCAAACCAGGAGAACAAACAAAACAAGAAAAAGAAAAGGAAGAAAAGAAAATCTCCCAAGAGCTCTCTTTTGAACTTTGTTACCATCGAAGAGTCCAAACCTGATGATGCAGTTCACGAACCTATCAATGGGACAATAAGCCTGCCGGCTGAGTTGGAGGAGCAAAGCATAGGAAGATTTGACTGGGGCCCGGCACCTCCAACCACCTTCAAGCCGAACAGCCCTGACCTGGCCAAGCACTACAAATCCGCTTCTCCGCAGCCGGCTTTCCATCTTAAACCAGACACTCCGGTTTCGGTGAAAAAGCATCACGTGATTCAGGAGCTCCCGTTGGACAACACCTTTGTCGGGGGTTGTGACACCCTTTCCAAACGCTCTTCCACTAGCTCAGATCACTTCAGTGCCTCAGAGTGCAGTTCCCAAGGAGGCTTCAAGACAAAGGGCCCCTTACACACCAGACAGGTAAATGAGCACTTTTACTGGTCTCTAAGTACTGCATACAAGTGCCCAGTCAACCAGTATTAACGTGCCAGTGTGTCTCTTGTTTTGGTCTAACTTTAGCTTAGTTATAAAGAGGGAAAAAAAAAACTTGACCCCTTTTCTATTCCTCTGGGGCTCAGTCAAGAATTTTTAGAACAGCTTTGAAATTTCTGAGTTCTGAGAATTATTTAACCTCCCAGTTTCCTTCAAATGGCAAAAGATGAAAAGAGGAAATTATTCCAAAATGTCCCAAGATAATGTTTGCTGAAGAAGAAAACCTGTCCTGATATGCCAAATTCTGCTCCTGGGGTTTCCAAATTGACTACTTCAAGATTTTTACATTACCTTTTGATCTCAAAAGTCACCTTCAAATCTCAAGTTTTAAATGACTTTTGAAGGTCTGACTATAATTATGTTGGAGCTGTGGTTGCTAAAGGGGTTAATTTTTTTTAGTCTCTGAAAATATAGTAGAATATTAAATGTACATCAGCTGTGAAGCACATGATTGTTGGTAGACTGCAGCTAAGCCATATAGGAAGTCTTCTCTTTGATTTCAGATGATTTTATTGTCATATAGTAAATTGAAGGTTGAATAGACAGGATTGCAGATTGTCCACAATGGCCAAAGTACTCTTTCAAAAACAGAAAGAAAGAAAGAAGGAAGGAATACTTTCTCCCTGTTAGAACTGATTTATACATAAAAGAATAAATCCATTGTAAATATTCTCTCATCTCAGTAATGCATAAGTGATCTGTCATAACTCATTTTAAACTGTGAAATATGACATGTGAAGAGGGATTAATAGGCTGAGAAACTCATATTTCAACCAAATCCAGAATTAGTTTTTCTTAGGTCTAATAATTCCTTGTTAATAAAGATTTAAATACAGTGCTGTCTAATTTATTTCACTGGTGCTTGTCTGTTGCCATGAAATTTGAGTGTCAATAATAGCCTGTAGATGGCACTAGGGTATCATGTCGCTTGTGCTGGCCTAGCTCCAATCCCGCAGTAGCAAGTAAAGGGGGAAGGAAAGATCAATCTGGTGCTATAGCCAAAGATACCTTTTATTTAATGATAGTTGTTCTGGAGCAACTAGCATTTAAGTTCATTTGCTTGCTCTTTTGTGATCAGTTCTCAACACACCAACTTTCTATGACTTCGTAATCCAAGTTCTGTCTTTGTTGGTATTGAGTCCACCTATGGTGATGACCCATATGAATTTGTTACAAGTAAGGAACATACAAATTTCAGAGAATCAAGTAAAGCAAAATAAAATTTGGACAGTATTGACAGTCATTGCTTAGTGTTTGAAAACTCAAGAGTTTTTTTTATTTTTTTCCTTGTTGGGGTGGGATGGGTGAGAATGTTCTATTGAAACTCTATTTGTCTCTCACCATCCAGTGTTTGTTGCTCTGCAGTGACTTTAAGGTTTCATGGTAGTAAGATATTTATTAAAATAATTTTAACAATGAATCAGAGATACTTCAGAATGTTAAGTATAATGCCTATGATTTTACAGCTGAAATTTCCATTTCTTGAAAGGTTAAATATCTAGAGGATTTAGAAAGCACATATACTTAGAGCTTGAATGTACAGGATGAAAGGAATTAAGTCAGTACGAAGGTTCTAGAGAATATGATGTTATTCGATAGACATAAAATTTGGAATGAGTTATTTTCGTATTAACTTCATCAGCTTTTTAAAAGAGGTTTGATGTTTTAAAATTAAGAACATTTCTGAGTTTAGTAGAGGTTTGTAAATGTTGCTAAATAGTTAATCATGGTGAGAAAAGTAATTTATGAAACTAAGTGGATTTAAATATAAAGTTGCTATTTCAGTGAAAAGAAAATATGGCTTTTTATTATTTACTTTCAATGGGTGGGTAAGGTTACCACAAAATACTGATGATAATTTGTGATTTGCACAATATCTTAAAAATGTAACATGACTTAAAACTTTTCATGTAAAATCTGAAATTTGTTTCCCAGAGAAACATGCTGAAGTTATTCCCAGATCATTTTTCTTTTCATATTAAGTGTGGTGGGTATTATGAGCATTGATGTACAGACCCACTTTTTCTGATTTCTTCCCCAAAGTTGGATCTATATATAGTACTGTGACATATAGATATAGTTCAGTGACATAAATGTTAAGGTATGAGAAAGATCTTTCGTCAAGGTTTAGTCAGTCATAAGGAAATTTGTTTGTGTGATGTAATCTTTGAAATAGGATGCTGAATAATTCTCTAACTGGAACTAAAGTGCATTTTAGACATTCCCTGAGACCCTGCGTCACTGTGCAGTTCTCCTTGTAGGCATTTCAGTGTTCAAATGTAGCTATAATTCACTATTATGGTAAAGAGCTATTGAAATGGCTTTGGTTATTTACGCCTTTTAGAAGTTTTCATGCTGAGAAAGAAAAATTGCAATGTTGGAGAAAAAGAGTATTTATGGAAGTAAGGACAGGTGATGGTGATAGCAATATGTACAATTTTAGTATAAAAGAGGCATATTTTCTATGAATGAAGAACACACATTATATACTATCCTTTAAATTGTTTTTTCACTGAACTATATGGCTGTTATTGAAGATGTTCTAGTTAAGTTAAAAAATAAAAATTCTTTTTTTAGCTCCTTCAACTAGTGGCTTTTATAAAAATGTGCTCCTGAAATAACACGATCTTGAAAAAGTAGGGTTTATTATAGCAAAAGCTTTCAGAGGAATTTATAAACTAAGGTAGGATCTGTGAAGATTTTTAGTTGAATGGAAAAGGATTGCTGTTAACAGAAACACCTTTTCACTTTATGGTGCTAGTAGATGTGTGGGTAAAATGAAAGATTATTGAGCAAAGTACTACCAAATTTAAATATCATGAGTTTGTCTTATCTGTACAATGAAAACCTATGGTCTGACTTTTATACCATGAGTTTGCTTATAGTGCATTGATTCTTACGCTGTGTGACATTTTTTCTCTTGCTGTTTTCCCTCATGTGACCTTGCAAAGAACGTACAAATCAATAATAAACCACATTCTTCATCTACTCTATTTTACTAAGCTTTCATTTTCCTTGAATATAACAAATCTGTCACTGAATTTTATGCAAATTATTTTTATGAAGTTTTGGATGTACCCTTAGCATTCACAGATTAAATAAAATGTCCTTTTTTAAAAAAGCTAGATTATATCTTAATATTTATTCATAAATAAACAAAGTTCATTGTCATAGGCTTGAGAGGATAACAACAAAATCATTTCTAGTAGGACTTTAAATGATAAAGCTCATTGATATATTTTCTCTAAAAGGAAAATATCTTCTTAAATTGAATATGATTTTTAAATTATGGTATTAAGTTCTCAAATTTTAGAGTGTCTCAGAATCATCTGGAATGTTTCTTAAAACATGTTGGTCCTTAGTCCCAGAGGTTCTAGTCTGGTGTCACTGGGGTCAAGTCTGAATACTTGCTTTGCTGACAAGATCCCAGGTGATAATGATGTTGCTAATCCAGGAACCCACACTTTGAGAACCACCGCCTCAGCATATTAGGACAAGAACCGTTAGCTTCTTTCCTTTTCAGATTATCATTTCGAGAGGACCTGTTTTTGCACAGTCCAACTCTCAGCTCTTATTGACAGCAGTTTTATTGTAGCTGGAGGCTTTACAGTAAGCTGTTTATTGCTGTTTCCCAACGTGGCTGACAGCATTTGGGGAATTAATTTTCTTGGCCCCGGTGTGCTTTTTGTGGAGGTGTAAATGAAAATGTTAAAGAATGAAAAAAAGTGACCTATTTACATTTGACAACTTCTTCCAGTAATAAAACAATCTGTAATAGTTGCACTGTGAGTTTGGTTCTGGGTAAACAGTCATGTTTAATTTCCTAAATAAAATGCTTAGTTTAGAGCTTAAACATCCTTGCTTTAACTTTTCACAGTCTAAAGTAAGTATTTGCTCATATATACATTTGTGTAGATATTGAAGAAATTATACATTGAAAATGTATTTGCATGCCATACTCAAGTGTATACATGTACTTTTACAGTATAAAGGGAATTGCTTCTATTCCCAGTCATTTAGAGATACTATATTACTTTTATGATTACTTTTCATTTTTGAGTAATCCCATTGCAAACGCTGCTGAAATGGTGTTATGTCATGTAAAATGCACAAGATAGTTATAGAATTGCTATTTAGAACAGTGAGAAATAAAAATGAAACTGAAGGGAGCAAATGCTAACTGGTGTGAAGCGAGCAAAAATTTTAAGATATTTTAAACTACTAAATTTGGCAGTATTCTGTGAGGGATGCATATAGGTGGCATATGGGGAAAAAAATTGCTCCTGAAGATGCAAATTATATTAAAATGTTATCTGTTGTGATTTTTGTTTCTGCTCCTTTGCTTTGGCTAAGTGATATGATCATGAAGTCAGTTACAAAGTAAAAGACACTCAGACACCTTGGATATTGATTCAGGAATTTGAAGTGAGCAGGGGCCATCCATTCAGCCTGGCTACCTTTCCTCTTGGTTTTGTAAGACAAATATTTAATATCTTTAAGCTTGATACACCTAGGGTGTAAAATTCTGGTTACATTTTAGCTTTTGTTGCTAATAACCTTAAGGAGAATAAAAATAAAAAGTTACCACTGTACTGAGTATGGACATGTCTACTGATTATTGAACATTTGTTAACATAGAGAAAATAATTTCAGTAGTTAGAATATTCTATTATCTTACTTTTTATATTTTGTTGCAATGGATTCTGTATATAGAAACTCTAAATTGATGTTCCCTTGGCTTCAGATGAGTCATCTTCATGGTGTCACAGAACAGGCTTTAGCATCATTAAAATTACCATGTAAATATTGTACTAACATGTTATACTCTTATGGTATGTGCACAGTCTTAATAGTTAAATATTTCCAGCTAAAATTTATCTTCTCATAATAGCACAAATTAAAATATAATACATGAAATAGTAAAATAGAATTTAAATTTAATAAAAAGCTCAAATCTAAAATCATATTTCCTCATAACCAGTTCTGAATTATTCTGACTCAAAGTTTTATTTTCATATTGATATATATGAGCTTTGGGTAAATTGCTCCCAAAATATGAGAAATAGCAAATACATGCATTATTTTTCAATTATTTTATGTGACAGTACTGAGGTAGGAAAGTGAGACCTTTAAATTATCTTCTTATAATTTCTGTTTTCATAATTATTTCTGATATATTATTTAGATTGTTTGATGTCTAAATTTGGGGTTTGAGGGAGTGGGAATGCAGAAACCACCAAATGGGAAAAGCTACAGTGTTTGTGTTGGTCTAGCAGTACCAGACCAGGGGTTTGCAGGATTCGAGGTCATGTTAACTGCTTGGCTCATTTTTAGTACTTCCTCAATTTGATTTTGTCAGAGTTGAGCTCTTAGTTTGCATGCAATTAAAACAGACAAAAGCAAGCATGGATTGTTTACCACTTTCACTTAAAATCCTTGCAGTGAGCTTTCTCTGAATTTAGTTTGGTGTTTTCTTGAAGGGAAATCCTCTATTAAAACTATAGATTCAACCCTTGATAATATTAACAAATCAGTTAATATCATATTTCATGTAGTTGGAAACTAAATAGGATTTATTTTATGTGTGTTCTTAAGTTTTTGCTTTCTTAACAGTTGATTTTATGTTTAAAATCTTTCTCAGAATTTATTACATAATAGTGCCCTAAAATTTATATCATATTTGTTGAAATATGGCTCTAATCACAGATGAAATATTTGTGAGAATTTAAGAATGCAAGTCAACAAGATGCTTTTTCAAAAGTTTTAAGTTATCTAGAGGCATAGGTGTCATGTTCAATAAGTAATAATGCTAATGTGGTATGACCTTTAAATTGGTTAGTTCCCCTAAAATTTATATCAGATCACAAAAGCAAATCCAAATGTAGAAATATGATCTCTCAATTATGAAAGGAAATATACTTCACTGTTTGATTGCATCAGTTGTTTCAGATAGCTATTAAATCTGTCCAACATTTCATTTGAAAAGGAACTCATGCTTTTTGCCTTTGTTTGAATTGGGCTGTCAGTCATCAGAAACATAGAATAAGATAGATATATTACCATGATTGACATTTTCATTTTGATTTATATTCTTTCTTTTCCTAAGCCAAGATTCATTAAAATGTGAAATTTCTAAGTATGTTCAACAACTACCCATTCCTTAATAGTAAAGAATAATGGCAGAAATAAACTGGAGAAACAACCCATATATAATCTATCTCACTCATATTTGTCCTATAGGCAGTTTGTTGCATAAGCAAACAGAAAATAAGAAAAGAATAGTGACAGAATTGGAATTTTCTGAATCATAATATTGATATTTAATTTTAAGACATTCAAAACTTAACATTATTCATTAAAAGATTTGTCTTTACATACTTATCCATTATTTAAATGGCATGTGAAAATATTTTCCTCCAATCTTTAATAGTTTGATTGATTTTAATGCTAAAAATACATATCACATTTAAAATAATGGACTTGGGACCACCTGTGTAGCTGGGAGTAATGAAGATACATACACAGGCAAGATCTGTGAGACACCTTTGATTGATTCTTTCTAGTCATTTTACACTAATTATCCTGGAATTCCTTGAGAAAATATATGAAATTAATTTATTTGTGTTTGAAGGAGTATACTATAGCCTTACCACTCATTAGTATATAGAGATGTGTAATTATACAGGCAGCAAGAAAGAATGGAAATTTGTTCAGTTTGACTGTGTTTATATAATATTTTCTATTTTAATATTCTTCCTTAGTTTGTCTTTCTATCTGACCATCTCTGCATTTTAGTATTACACTGCTTTGTTAATATCCAGGCTTTGGCCTTTTTCAGTCTGTTTAGCAGTTGATTAAGAAATACGCTAATCCCTTCCAGGATATTGAGAAACTAATGGATTGAAGAGTATTTGGGTCTTTAAGCTTCAATTGTAAATGGTATGAAGAATTGTCATTGAGCTGATATTTGCATATATCTCTTCCAGTGCTAGTTACTTTGCCTCTTTTTTGTCCTCCTAATCTTCAGCTTTCATTCTAAGAATATTTATTTTAGTCGGAAATAAGCATGCCAGTGATAGAAATTTGGGATTCACCTCCAAATGAATGCCATCACAGACAGGGAAGTTCTGGCACATTTTGCATAGGTCTGTATGAACACAGTGAACCCTTCATAAGCTCTTAGATTGCAGGAAATCAGTGCTGAAAATTAAGTGGGGTTTTAAAGATTTGCAAAGTAGAGAGCTTTGTATAATGCTGGTATTGCAGGTGCCTATTAAATGTGAAGTAAAGGCTTTGTAATACAACTAGCTAACACGTTTCCTTCCACATTAGAGTGATTTGTAGCCTAGGGAATTAGTCTTGCCTATTTTTTCCAAATGTAGAAACACTAGATGTGTCTGAAAGAATAAAATCTCAAATACATGCTTTAGAATGAACAGATTTACTCTTTGATGATTCTGGTTATTCAAGGTAGATGTTGCAGGTCTACATATACTTACCTGTGTTACCTCTGATGTCCATGGTCTGGCCTTCACCTTTCCTAAGAGAAACTCAATTATATGTATATACTCTCCTCTAAACATAAATCAGATTAAAACCCCAGGTATCTATAAAGCTGTAACATTACCATAATGAAAAGGGCTTTCTACTGAGTGCTTTGATCCTCAAAGGAATAGCTGTTGAATCATTTCTCAAATTGTATTTTTAGAATTCCATCTTTGCTCCATTTGTAAATAGTGTGTATTTGTAGAACAGCAATTCATTCCAGACTTACATGGGTTTAAATATATTTACTTCAAGACAGGGTTCAGCAAAATGCCTCGCAGTTCTTTAATGCTTAATGTCTTTGGTCCTGTTAGATATAAAATCAGTGGAAATAGCCATGCCTATTTTTTAATGATTTTACAAACCCTGTATTTTTATCTACTAGAAAAAGTATATAATCCATGTGCAGATCACAGTAGGTACAGTGGACTTGCTGAGAATCATCACAGATGATTGATTTTGAAAACAAAACAGTTTTTGTGCAAGACAATAGCAACTGCAATTCAGTAAATGAGGTTTCTTTCCTCATTAAACAAACCTCAAGGAGAAGCATGGAAACACAAGATGTATAAAATGAAGACATATCTTTTGTAGAAAGACAGTGTCTTCTGCTGACAGTATTTCCCTAGTAGATCTTTTCTTGAGGAAAAAACTACTCGTGCTTTTTTGGATTCAGAGGTTGCAACCTATCTATGCCTCCGTGTGATAGCAGCTGCATGTTGAGGACTTTCAGATACACAGCTACCTAGGATTCACAGGAAAGTTTTTGTACGGGGTGCAAGTGACAAATGGAGACAAAATGGAGTGAGTTCTGAGCTGTGAGCTGATGCCTGCCTGTGTCATATATTCATGTCATTGAACTGAGTTTCACATTGGAAACCTAGAATTACAGTAGTCTTCCTTGTTTGTCAGCTGTGAACACACCTAGACTGGCACCTTTTCTTTGTTTCATTTCTTGTCATTCTTTAGGTGGACTTTATTCACTTATGTTAACTCTTATACATTGGTTTCTTAGTTACTTGATAGATTTTTAAATGATACTAACTTCTGTGTATCTTCCCTCCAAAAAAAAAAAATCAAACAGGATGTTTTGTTCTAGAACATCCATAAAGGGTCAAATAAAATATGCACAAGTGTGTCCTTTCTTCATAGAAATAGTGGATCTATTTTTCCTTTGAAATTTTCAAAATTGGGTTTTTCATACTGATACCATTTTCAAAGCTAAGAAGTCATATTAAATTTAACTGTATAGTTTAATAATGTTTTAGTACATTCAAATTCCCAACATAATAGATGTTAGAATTTTTATGAAAATAATTTTCTTGCTGCAAATTGAAATGAGTATCAAAATTGCATTAAACCATGGTAAAAACAGATACAATCTTTAGGATATTTTAGTTTGACATGAACTTATTTTCATTCATGGTCTTAACAGCAAAATCTGCCAAGCAGTGATGGCAAAATATGCTGAATTCACTGATTGATTTTTAAACATGGTAATAATTAAGCAGAATCATTTTGACACCTTAAGTCTCTGTTTTAGACAATTAAATTCTGCTTTAGCTAAGGGTTATTGACTTCTGGATGATACTAGGAACAACACCCTTCAGGGTTTAAACTATTCCTGTAGGACCATCTGTTATTGGTGGGGCTGAGCAGCCTCTCCAGCCATGCAGTGTCAATCCCAGGTGTATATCTAGGATCGTTCAGAGCACAACCCTGGTTCCTCATGATCTTTCCATCTCAAATGGCAACTCAGTTAATCAAATACTGGTATATCATAACTTAAAGCTTCTTATTTAAGGAAAAAATAAGAAAGTTCCTCAAAGTAGAGACAATGTCTTATTTACCTTTGTATTTTCATGACTAAACCTGTACCTTTAGGTACAACAGTACCTAAAGGAGTGAACTTCATAGTCTTTCAATAAATATTGACCTAATGAGAGTATTCAGCTGGAATCATGCCTTATATATGCATAGTATTTCCATTGATAATCTCTATGACAACTACAGAAAGAAGACTTTACCATTCTTTTTTCATATTCTAAGCTTTTAATAACAAACAGTGTTGTGATAGTTTCAGATGAAGGAATTCAGCCATACATATACATGTATGCATTCTCCCCTGCCAAATCCCTTCCCATCCAGACTGCCACATAACATTGAGCAGAGTTCCATATTCTATACTGTAGGTCCTTGTTAGTTATCATTTTAAACATAGCAGTGTGTACATGTTCATCCCAAGCTCCCTAATTTTCCCTCACACCCATGCTTCCCCTCAGCAACCATAAATTTGTTCTTATTCAACTTATGTAAAAATCTAGAGACAGAAAATGTATGTTTGTTTTTTTTTTCACGTCTCATAGCTACAGTTGTTATTTCCAATCCAGTACCTTACCTCCACACTGGTATTTCTTCCTCATATGTATCTACTTTTACCTGTTAAACACTCTTTTCAGGCCATATGTAAGTTTGAAACATTTTCTTCATTAGTGACATTATTTTTGTTGGAAAGAACTACAACTCATTTTTTTAAATTTTATTTTATTTTTTAACTTTACAATATTGTATTGGTTTTGCCATATATCAAAATGAATCCGCCACAGGTATACATGTGTTCCCCATCCTGAACCCTCCTCCCTCCTCCCTCCCCATACCATCCCTCTGGGACGTCCCAGTGCACCAGCCCAAGCATCCAGTATGATGCATCGAACCTGGACTGGCGACTCATTTCATATATGATATTATACATGTTTCAATGCCATTCTCCCGAATCATCCCACCCTCTCCCTCTCCCACAGAGTCCAAAAGAGTGTTCTATACATCAGTGTCTCTTTTGCTGTCTCGTATACAGGGTTACTGTTACCATCTTTCTAAATTCCATATATATGCGTTAGTATACTGTATTGGTGTTTTTCTTTCTGGCTTACTTCACTCTATATAATAGGCTCCAGTTTCATCCACCTCATTAGAACTGATTCAAATGTATTCTTTTTAATGGCTGAGTAATACTCCATTGTGTATATGTACCACTGCTTTCTTATCCATTCATCTGCTGATGGACATCTAGGTTGCTTCCATGTCCTGGCTATTATAAACAGTGCTGCAATGAACATTGGGGTACATGTGTCGCTTTCAATTCTGGTTTCCTCAGTGTGTATGCCCAGCAGTGGGATTGCTGGATCATAAAGCAGTTCTATTTCCAGTTTTTTAAGGAATCTCCACACTGTTCTCCATAGTGGCTGTACTAGTTTGCATTCCCACCAACAGTGTAAGAGGGTTCCCTTTTCTCCACACCCTCTCCAGCATTTATTGCTTGTAGACTTTTGGATTGCAGCCATTCTGACTGGCGTGAAATGGTACCTCATAGTGGTTTTGATTTGCATTTCTCTGATAATGAGTGATGTTGAGCATTTTTCATGTGTTTGTTATCCATCTGTATGTCTTCTTTGGAGAAATGTCTATTTAGTTCTTTGGCCCGTTTTTTGATTGGGTCATTTATTTTTCTGGAATTGAGCTGTAGGAGTTGCTTGTATATTTTTGAGATTAGTTGTTTGTCAGTTGCTTTATTTGCTATTATTTTCTCCCATTCTGAAGGCTGTCTTTTCACCTTGCTTATAGTTTCCTTTGTTGTGCAGAAGCTTTGGATTAAAGATAATCTCTTTAACAAGTGGTGCTGGGAAAACTGGTCAACCACTTGTAAAAGAATGAAACTAGAACACTTTCTAACACCATACACAAAAATAAACTCAAAATGGATTAAAGATCTAAACATAAGACCAGAAACTATAAAACTCCTAGAGGAGAACATAGGCAAAACACTCTCCAACATACATCACAGGAGGATCCTCTATGACCCACCTCCCAGAATATTGGAAATAAAAGCAAAAATAAACAAATGGGACCTAATTAAACTTAAAAGCTTTTGCAACTCATTTAAAAAAAAAAAAAAACCTGTATTACAGGGCAATTCATTGCGCCCAAAACCTGCATTACTTTCCAGTAAACTAATTCTAGACTTTAAGATTAAAGTGTGGTAAGCATATGATGGAGGCCCAAATGAGTAAAGTATATATGAGGAGAGTTCTGATTGTCTGGTGTCAACTGCTGTCCCTGTTTCCCTCGGCAACAGCTAGGACTTGATGACAAAATCTCTAGTTAGGTTTAAGGGTTTGGGGAGGATTTTGGGGGAGGTTGATGGCTGAAGAATCCTCATCTTCCCTAAACTAAGAAATTTTGATCTAAACTAGCATGCCTCCATTCATATTTTGGAGGTCCAGTGAAGACTAACTAACCTATCATCCTATAGATGAGCAGGTGTAAGCATTCTTAGACTCTGAATTTTGACATTTTGATTTTTTAAACAGTGAAATATAATTAACATCTTTATATTGTTTATCAGTGTCTTGACTCACTAATGATTTCTGAATATATATCAGAGAGAGAGAGAGAGAAGCGGAGAGTTAAAACAAAACCTGCTGATTCTAATATACATAAATACACTCGTATCACTTAATTAGAGATATCTGTAGTTTCCATTTTTACCCTCATTTCTTCCATACCACTGTGTTTGCCCATCATAACATCTTTTTTCATGATAGAATATAATAAGAAAGGAAAGAGTGAACATAAACAGGATCAGATTCCTTTTCTTCCAAGACTCCTCATCCAGAATTTTTATTTAAACCTTTGAATACTTAGGTAATTGAGTGATTATTTCTAAATAATGATCAATGGCTTCACTTTGATATCTGCTTAATAGAGACAGTGTGTTTTGGAGGAGGAAAAAAAAAAAGTCATCATCCCTTAATAGACTTTTGAGCCATCTAGACAACACCCTAGAATCACATATGAATTCTATAAAAAGCAGCAAATTAATAATTGAATAGTGAATAAGTGGTGTCTAGCTACTATATTAATTTTAGAAGGATAAATTTAGTGTCTAATAGAACTCACAGTATAGTTTCTCAAGACTCAAAATGGACCTTTGAGACTATTTGGCCTATTTAATTTCTTTTCCCCATGAAAAAATTGAGATTATTACAAAAAGTAGTTTAATATTTGAAGTAAAAAAAAAAATGACTTGAAAAACTCCTATTTCAAAAATGTGTCACGTTCAACACATAATTTGAATGTACTATCCTTTGCTTTTCTACTCTAAAATGGATGTAATCAGGCCTAATCCCTAAGGTTGTGATGAGATTAAATGAGTGCACACATGCTGCTGCTAAGTCACTTCAATCGTGTCTGACTGTGTGCAACCCCACAGACGGCAGCCCACCAGGCTCCCCTGTCCCCGGGATTCTCCAGGCAACAACACTGGAGTGCGTTGCCATTTCCTTCTCCAATGCATGAAAGTGAAAAGTGAAAGTGAAGTCGCTCAGTCATGTCCGACTCTCAGAGACCTCATGGACTGCAGCCTACCATGGGTACATGTAAATTTCTGGCCCATGGTAAGTAGGCAGACACTCCAAAAACCTACCTATTTTTCCTCCTATTTTGCTCAAGGATGCCAACTTACCACTAATAGAGGGGCCTAATTTCACTTCATGAATGTTCTCTCCATTTTATTTTTGGTAGTTTTTTTGAATGTGAGTTTTATACCTTTTTAAAACTGTATTATATTGAAGTATAATTGATTTATTTACAATGTTGTGTTTCTGGTATATAGCAAAGTGATTATATATACCTATAATGCAAAATATTATATGTATGTATAATTGAATTTTATATCTTTTTAATAAGCAAGTTATCTCTGTTAATCTGCTTTAAGATTAAAACACTTTTTGAATTATCTAGGATTTCTGAAAAGTTGACTTCTGTAATAGCATCAGAGAATAGCAGATAGGATGTTATATATTTTCTTTTGATTCTAATTCTTATTGTTTCACATTTGTATAACTGCTTCATCTTTCATTTTGTGTATTTCACCATTTCATTTGCATTTTGTGTTTTAAAACTATCTTGCTTCTTTTAGTATTCATTATTAATTTACTTCCCCATGGATTTCCCATAGAAACTCCTCTTGTCTGGGGATTTTCACCTTATACATCATTCCTATTAGTCAGTACTTAACACAGCTGTAGCCATTTGAAACCTGCTGGGTTTTGCTTCCAATTATTCCATAGACTAGAAAGCATCTCTGTTGAAGTAATGGCATCCATGATATAATCATACTAGTTAAAATGCCTTGGAGTATATGGATCATATTTCTGAGATTCATCAGATTTATGCCAGAAGCATAATAATCAAGTTTTTTTCTTTTTATTATTCCTCTGACTCTAAATTAATATATGTTCATTTATAAGATTTTAGTGTCTTAGTATGAATGTTTATAATGTTTGAGTATATGGGTGACATGATAACATGAGTCCCAACAAATGAAAATATAACACAAGTGATAGTATTACCTGAAAAATAACTTTTCTTAATATCTTGGGGCCAAAATCACTGCTTTATATTGGAATAGGTGAAATAATCAAGATAAAATTAATGATTTGCATTTAAAGTATAATGTAGTATGAATTTATTGCTAATTTTTTTAACTTTATCAACTAAATAGAAAGTAGATATAATCAAATTTCAGTGGCCTCATTGTAAAAATTAAAATTTTCAGTTCCTGTTGATGTTTACTACCCTCTCAGTACTGTTCCATTGTTTTTGGATCTGTCTTTTGATTTAGTTCTAATTTTTTATATAGACAGTAGGTCAGTAGGTAGAAAGGACTTTAAAACAAGTGATGATAAGAAAACTCACTCTTTGTGCTTAGAAAAATTTGATCTAACAGAGAATGTATGGCAAAGTGGCATAATTTCTTTTAAACCACTACCTCTTGTAGATGTGATGTCCCTCATATGGTATTAGGGTATGGAGCAGAGTGAGGACATAGAGTGGATGTTACCTCATGGAGTTGTAAGAATTATAGCATGGCATATAAATTCTACTTAATCCCACCACAGCGGGATACAGGAGATACTCAAGCAAAATGAGGGTGTTA
Source organism: Bos mutus (assembly GCF_027580195.1). NCBI lineage: Eukaryota > Metazoa > Chordata > Mammalia > Artiodactyla > Bovidae > Bos > Bos mutus. The sequence continues at coordinate 40,476,858 of NC_091628.1, read as the reverse complement.
GACATATTTTAAATGGAATCAGGCTTTAAGTATTTAGGTTCATAGTTTTATTTAAAATCATTAGTGTTCTTATGGCATCAAATACATACACGTTATATATATTTATATAAATGTAAATTAAGATGGCCACCATTTTATGTTTTCTGTATCAGTGATCTACTTTGTTAACTCTTAGAATGGAGAGGTGATTGTATATCCAAGAATTTTATGTACATTCCAGTTCAGATAATAACTAAATACTTTATTCTAGGAGGAGAATTATATTTCTCCCACCATTCATGTCTTTCCTTATGTGATCAGAGCTCACTTGATTCTTTTCATTTAGCAATGTGAAGGACTTTCTCTGCCTGCTGAGCATTTATCTTATTCAGGCATAAGCTTGACAACTAGAAGATATCCAACCTTATCACTAGATGACTGAACTATATTATATCTTCCTTAATGGATACTAAAACTTATTTCAGAATTATATATTATAGTTTTAAAATGTGTATTCTTTTCTAATTCTGCCTTATAAACCTATGAAACTTTTTTGCTGCCAAAGAACTGTGATGTGATCCACTGATACATATACAAATTAATCTCTTATTTTTCATTAATTCTGTTATTTAACAGACATCTATTGAATAACTGCTATGATCTAGGAACAGTGTGAGACAATGGGATTATTTTTTTGAAATGAGTAAGACATTGTCTTTGCTTTAAAAGATGCCAGTGTTTTAAAACACAGTACATTTTTTCCTTGGAATTCCCTTATTTAAAAAAAAATGAGTTTTCTCTCTCAGTTTTAAATTGATGTCATCATTTCCTTGAAATATATTTTTTAAAGTCTTTTTTTTTTTTTTAACCAGTGCTGGAGACTTGATCTTTCAGTAGGGTAATAAAATTCTAAGATCTATTGCTCTAATTATAAGAATGCCAAGTTTAAATTTATCCTGTGGTTAATTTAGAGGGAAATACACTTTTCATCCTTAAAATCACACTTCTTCTGCAGGCAAAGGTGTTAATAAAATATGGTTGCAAGTAAAACTTCATTTTGTAACTATATGAGATTAGCATATTTGCTATATTAAAAAATCACTTTAAAAACATGGCACACATTGTTAATGTTGAATAATAACTCAAGTTAAAAAGGACCGTCTTCTCTAAAAGTAGAGTCTCATAGAGATCCGTTTTGAAAGGGATATTTTGAGTTGTGCAAAAGAATGTTCAAACTTAGCCCTTCAAAAAAACATAAGCCTAACATAGACATGGAACATAGATGTTAAAACTCTAGTTAGAATAAATGTTTGGTTTAATCGGCTTTTACCTCCAGATGGTTCTGATTTGGGCAAGTCCATTTACTTATGAATATTTATCACAGTATTTCAAAGAATGGATACAATGACATAAATTTGAAAATGAAACCTTTATTATAAACTTTTTTCTTAAATTAAGAAACATTCATATCCTGAAAATTTGGTTTTCTTTAATCATATAAGAAAATGTCATAATTGGGCTTTACATTTCAGCAAGACACTTATTTCACTAATTTACATATGGGTGCATGTTTATATGAGCAGGTCATTTCAAAGTTTCAATGTAATATTTGAGCAAAAATCTTTGTTTTTACACATTTTTGCGCAAATGTATTTTTAAAATAAACTCTTGCTGCCAGAAAATATACTATTTTAATTGTAGATAGGCTTCAGTAGTACCATCAAGCTGGTGCCTAATTCCAAAACGTTCTTTCCAACTGTTCTGTGGATATTTAGGCAACTATCTTCAAGTAATTACTGTAATATACACAAACTCTTGTAGACCTCAGGAATAAGGTGTGTAATAGTCCTTGTTAATTAAATATATTGATTAAAATATAAACATTTTTGGAAATTATAAATGTATTGATATACTCAGTCATGAAAGTAAATGTAGTTCACTTTTTAATAATGTGAAAATATGGACAATTTGGAAGGTTAGTTTAGTCCCAAGTAACAGGATGGATTAAGATTAGTAACAGATATATTTAAATAAAGTTTGGTGTGGAAATCACATGAGGACAACTGTGGTAACCAACTTCTACATAAAACCAGAAATGTGGCAATCTCAGCATTATTCCTGATGACAGTACCATTTAACTTGGTATTGTTATGTAGTTTTAATTCCTTGCCTATTATGATTTTTATAAGTAACTATGAATTACTTTGGAGAAGGCAATGGCACCCCACTCCAATACTGTTGCCTGGAAAATCCCATGGACGGAGGAGCCTGGTAGGCTGCAGTCCATGGGGTCACTAAGAGTCAGACACGACTGAGCGACTTCACTTTCACTTTCCACTTTCATGCATTGGAGAAGGAAATGGCAACCCACTCCAGTGTTCTTGCCTGGAGAATCCCAGGAATGGAAAAGCCTGGTGGGCTGCAGTCCATGGGGTCGCACAGAGTCAGACACGACTGAAGTGACGCAGCAGCAGCAGCAGCATGAATTACTTTACCCAGGAAGAAAAAGCACTAGAGATTAATTTTCATAATTTTGATGCACATTATTTTCTAGTTTTTGGCAGTAATAATATCTATTCAAAACCACTTATACTTTGCTAAATTTCACTTAGCATCTTGAGAATTCAGTTTTCCCATCTGAAGTAGATCATTGGATTCAACCTTTTTTATTTCTATTATTAAAAATTGTACTACAGCTTTTATTAATTCCTTAGAGAAACATCACTCTTTAGCAGGTTTTCTCTTACCACCCAACATCTGCCTGGCC